>NW_026533142.1:479504-499301 GCF_026283585.1 Hylaeus volcanicus | reverse complement strand
CGTTCAAACGCTCTCGTTTCATTTTATTGTATTCCCGGCATATATTCTGCCAACGGAGCCCGTTCAAAGAGAACGACCACGAGATCCCTCTGAGAACGCGGTCAACTCCGTCTATCCCTTCGTCCCCTCTCAGAGGCTTCCGGCCTCGAGGCGTGGGACATCCCTGGTCGCCGAAAGACGTGTCTGCACCGACAGCCGTCTTCGGGCCTCCACGGCCACTCGCCCGGGAAGAAGAGGTGTGCTCGCGCTGCCGATTCGACCCCCTTGGGGCACCTCCCTCTAGCAGTCCACTTCCCGCAGTCCGACTACCCGCCGAATTCTTGTGCAAGGGTTCGTACACCCTTAGAGCTCTTTCACACGACGATACGCGTGTGCAGGATACCGATGGTACACATAATGTTATGGAAGCGTTCAGAAGGCGATTCTCGCGAGATTCAGTATCGCGATACTGATTTTCGGTATTCGCGGTTGGTCGGCCGCCGGCAATTTTTCTGCGTCGGGGCGGCCGACGAAACATTGAAATAGATGCAAGAATTCACACGACGCTGCGCAGTATCGTCGAATTCGTTCACCTTCCTCATAAAAAAATTTTAGACATAATAATTGAAGAATTTACATGGATCATTACAAAGTTCTTCGAATAAAATATGAAAAGCTCCCGTTTCTTCTCTTATATTATTAATAGGATGAACCCAATATTTTCTCTTAACTTTTCTCCTTTTAGTAGCTTTTTTTATGTAGAAACCAAATGGATAAAGCTTCAATCTCATCCATTATTCCAGAAAGGTTTTCACTAACTAAGAACGCGTGTTTCTCAAACGAGAAGATATGTTTAACTGAAAAACAAATGATCAACACCGAGCTACGAAATTAGTTGGATACAGTATCGCATAAGTACCTTGCTAACAGATACGTATCGCATACGCGTATTGCGATACGCGTATCGTCGTGTGAAAGAGATCTTAGAATCGCGATCTAGAAGCGTGCGCCTACCGATACCGTGTCCCCCTGCGGCGAGGGCTCGGCCCTACTACTACGACTACCTCCATATTGTACTCTGCAAACCCCGGCGACAGGCTGAGCCAGCGCAACCCTTCGCGGCAGTTCGACCGTTACCGAACCGCGTTACCGTGACAAACTAATTCAAAGTATCCAAGCTTTATACTCGCAAATTCTTAAGGAAGGAAAAGAAATAATATTTACATGGATACCCTCCCATGTTAGGATTAAGGGAATCGATAAAGCAGATCTGGCAGCCAAATTAGCGTCGCGATGTGATACCCTGGACGAGTCTGAGAAAATCCCATTCCAGGACTACAGAAGAGAGATGAATAGAATACTAAGAAACAACTGGAACCAAAGCCTAACAAGCTTAGTCTTATCAAAACTACCTTCCAGCAAAGAGGGAAATTTCAAACCAGACATTAGTAATCTAAGCAGACGTGATCAAGTAATCATCACTCGAACATTATTCGACCACACCAGACTCACGCATACCTACTTGTTCTTAAAAGAGAGTGTACCCAAATGTACAGTATGCAATGAAATCCTCAGCATGAAACACATCCTATTTATCTGCCAGCATTTCAATAGAATTAGGAAAAACCGCAAGATCCAAAACAATGTAAATGAAATAATGAACTCTCGGGACAATATCAAAAACTTAATTATATTCCTAAAAGAAACCAAAATCTATAACAAATTGTAAAATCACTGATAACATAAGTTTGTACATGTAATTAAACACACTGTAGTCCCATCGAATAACACAATGTAAAATTATACATGATGTTAAATGTAAATGTATAAAGTCGCTCATGACCAGAGTTGTTAATGCAACTTAAAACTTAAATAAAAAAAAAACAAAAAAAAAACGAGCGGTCGACAATATTTTAAAACGGGCGTGGGAAACGTAGGGCTGCCTGGCCTCGGCAACTAGAATTGCCGTCAATAATAATGTCATAGGAACGTTACGAAATCTCTGGAATCTCGAGTGGGTCCGACGCTCTGCGAGCGACCGTACCGTTGGGTCGGAAAAACCCACGGGTGGCGCGGGCTTTCCGTGAGGCGCCGGACGACCGCCCGCTCTGGTCGCTAGCAGTGATGGGCTGTCGTGGGACTTCTTACCGGATGCACTTGACTAGAATTTAGGAATAACATTGGGTCCAAGTATGAGACAGGATGTGCGCGTTAAGGGGTTCCATAAGTCTCCTGGAAGCGCCCCTGTGGCGCTTCGGGTACGAGTATAGTTAAACAAAGGGCTGTCGCTGTGACGTCAACTTGCGCATAAACAAATAGAAATCCCGCGACAGTGCATCGCTGGTCTCCGTGAACGTTGGCGTCGAGGGTGAGAGTGGGACGCGAGACGCCCTGATTGGGCCTTATTCCGACTCGGGGCCCGCTAGCGCAATCCTAGGCGAGCGGAGGGGTGATAGCGTGGGGCGAAGAAGGGGTAGCGCGAGGCATCGTCGGCCGGAACCGCAAGCGACAAAGTCAATTCGATTTAGACAACCCTCGACAAGGAGACTCTACTTCGAAACGGGCATTATATTGCGAGTCTTCGGACGATAATGGTAATTCCCAAATTATAATAAAGTTCAAAGACCTTAGTTTTCGTAAACTGGAGAGTTTTCTTTCCTATACCGTGTTTGCACGCTTTATCCTGAACAGTATGTATTGCAATTTATAGATACCACACTTCCAGTGAATTTTAACAGAATTTTTTCAATATCAGTAGTGATATCTAGACTGCGGATTTGTATGCATTTATAGGAAATTTTAAAAAGAAAGCTCGTAACAAGTACATTTGCAAAGACTTTATTTTGGATAAAAATCCACAGTCTACTAATAATAATAATGTTTTAATTATACCGTACAGAAAGAAAGTATATTATATGATAATGAAATTAACTAATAAAACAGGAAATGGCCGCTAAGAAAAAGCAAGAGGAGGAAAAAATAAAGCAGTTAAGAAAACAAACTGTCCACAAAGCCCAATCTATACCTAAGTACAGATTGGGCTTAACAGAAGTTCAGAAAAGGCCAGTGACTAATCCGGTGACTCTAAGAGTGTTGAAATGGCGTCGTATAATTTAAAAATTGTACAATTTAAAAATATGATGTAAATAGATTACGCTCCGGGTGTATTTGCGCGTTTCATAAAAACATATTAATGCGTTAAGTTTAATTATTGTTGTAGACAAAAGTATTATGAAATTCGTAGTGATTTGATTCATTATAATTTTAATAAACATCGAAATTAGATTTTGCAAACAATATGTAACAATAAGAAAAGTTTGTATTCATTATATAGATCTTTTCAACTGTTTACTCTAACATTCTTTGTGTAACTTATGGAAACTACTTAATCAATAAATATTTATATTATTATACATTGCTTGTAAGACCTAATTTCGACTTTAATCATCATATATTATATTACTATCTTATTTATTTCAGAACTTATTATTATATAATTTTCTAACTCTTTTCTTGAGGACGCTATGTATTAATGGGTTAAATGCAAAACAATATCCTGGTGTTAGGAATAGCTTTCTTAGAAACATAAGCGGACTTTGATGTGTTAACACTCACGTTTGATTTGTTAATACTGTCCTTTTATATTTATATTAAAACTGTTTCGCAGGCATGTCACTTTATATTATGGTATAAGTAACCGCCTACATATTAAATTAAATAATACAGTACGCATGTTAAAAATACATAGATAATAAGACAGTCAACTTTCAACTTATGCGGTCAGTTCATTTCAAAGCTTATCATATAAGTTGATTATATTTTATATAAATTATTTTATTCGTTGATATAAGCCTATCATAATGTTTAGCAATTTTTGGTGTGCGGTAAACTATAACATCGCAAACAGATTTATTACAGATTCGGTGTAGTTTACGAATATTTTATATGAAATGTATTGAATAAAAACGTAAAAGAACATTTGTCAAGTAAATAAAAAGTATTTCTATTCAATTAATTGTACAACGTTATAGGACACAATTTTAACGCCGCTGTTAAATGAATGAGTCGTTACCGAGAATCTAGAACAAAAACTTCTCCAAATTCCGTGTCAAACACTAGACAGTAGATAGTCATTGATTGAAACGATCCAAGAAACTCTCAAAAATGCTCCGTAAGAGAAATAGCGGACAAAGCGTTGCTTTCAGCAAACGGAACCATTTTGCATCATTTTGTATTGTTCCACGAAATAAAGACTGTAAGGCGTACCGCCTGACTTTCGAAGCGGGTGAGTCCCGGGGGTATTATCAAAATCCGACATTACCTCGCAGATATAACTGCGGGGTGTCTTATGCAAGACTTCCCTTACACTATGAACAAAAAGGAAAATTCTCCGCTTCAAGCTCTTTCAACAACAAGCCCAGTTCATCAGTGCACCTGCACACATTTAGCACTTCCTCCAGATTGCCATTGTGCCAAACTGCAACCTGTAAAAAAGATTTGAAGTTTATTAAACTATTGATTGTAATCGAAAAAGTAATCGTCAATTCAGAAGACAGAAAAGATAGTTTTCTTTTTAATCGAGTAAAACTCATTTGTCTATTATGACTAAGCTACTGATTTGTATGCATTTATAAAAAATTTGAATGTAAAAAAAACTACAAAATGCATAGAGTATGTTAGAATATACAAAATATTGAAAGTAAAGTTCATATTATAATATTTGCAACGTAAAATAAATGCCCATTCAGGTTCAATTTTTGTAGATACGTTTGCAAAGATTTTATTTTGCATAAGGTCTAGTTATAATAAACAAATTACAAAGAAAGTTCTATAATTAACACGTTGGCTGCCCGACAAAGACTTGTGAAAATTTCTATAAAGTTAACATTTTGTCTCCAAACTATTGTAGATTAGATAATTTAACATTTGTCGTAGTATCCAATTTTTTTAACCTGGCTAAATTCATGAATCATATCCAGATTTATTTTCATTATCGCCTCACTTTTCAAATGAACTGTCCTTAATTCCATAATGAAAAATCCTGTCACCGATTTCTGAATGACGTGGCGACCAAAGTGTTAATATACACCGAAATATTTGAAACTTTGCAGAAACAAGTTCGTGAGAATCTAATCATAGTGTTTTTTTCCATTTTGGCCCAAAAATGGTTTTAAGGGTCGAAACACGCCTTCCCAGTAATTCTGGTTATTCGTATTGTTGTTAATGTCTCTGAAACCTGTGACGGGACAGACTTTTTCTGCCCGTCACGAAAGCACCCTGACCCCCGGAGAGGCCTCGCTCCCTCCTCGCCGGACACCCCAGGCCGGAGGTAGTTCGCGAGAGTGGAGGGATGAGTGGACCGCGGGCACTAGAGACCCCCCTTTTCGCGCCACCTCACCCCTCCCCGATAGAGCCGCGTCTTCGCGTGAGCGTGGCCAGTCGCCGGTCGCGGTGTCCTCCACCCCAGGACCGCGCTGTGGCAACCACCAAGAGGACTGATCACCCTCGCGAAGGAAATCAGTGCCATCGCCCTTTGACGCTGCCACGAGGGGAAACCTGCAGATGCCATGGTGGTGGCACACCGTGAGGAGCCCCTACAGCTCTGGGTGGGGAGAGCCGCGAGCCGGCGGCGAGAAGAGCGCGATCGATGAGGGATCGATTTGGGATAGGAATTAGCGGTTTGACGGCGAACCAAACGGATCGGCATATGCGAGCGAGCGCCCCCTTTTTCGCCTTTAGCAGAACAGTAGGTGTGCGTAGCCCCTCTTTCGTGGTCTCGTGAGTGTGTGGGTGAGCCTCCACGCTAAGCCGACGAGGACGACCAAGGAGATTTTGGAGCCCGAGGTTAATTCAGTTCAGGTAGGGCCCACGCGTTGGGGTTCCTTTTGTGGCGTGCGTGGGTGCGAGAGTGCGGATCGTGTGTGTGTGTCCGCGAGCGTGCTCCGGAGCACCCTTTTTCGTCCGCGATAGGACCACCACCGGAAAGAACTCCGTTAGACTTCCCTCCGTCCGTTTCGCAAATAAGTACCTTGCCGCACGCTTCCAGATCGCGATTCTAAGGGTGTACGAACCCTTCCACAAGAATTCGGCGGGTAGTCAGACTGCGGGAAGTGAACTGCTAGAGGGAGGTGCCCCAGGGAGGTCGAATCGGCAGCGCGAGCATACCTCTTCTTCCCGGGCGAGTGGCCGTGGAGGCCGGAAGACGGCTGTCCCACGCCTCGAGGCCGGAAGCCTCTGAGAGGGGACTAGGGGATAGACGGAGTTGACCGCGTTCTCAGAGGGATCTCGTGGTCGTTCTCTTTGAACGGGCTCCGTTGGCGGAATATATGCCGGGAATACGATAAAATGAAACGAGAGCGTTTGAACGGCAAATCGGTATATTAATGCTTGGTGCGTACAGTACTGCACGTTCAGGCGTTCTACCTTTGGAGCGGTACTTATGCGCGACGCTCCCCACCTTTGGTTGTGAGAGAGCGCCGCGCTCTACAGTGACGCTTGGTCCCGGCCTAGCGGCAGTCGGTGATATTATATTAGGGGAATGAGGATCAAGCGTGGCGGGGCGCGAGCGCGAGAGGAGAGGGTCGCGGCTAGTATTCGCGTTACAAAGGGTAACCGTTGGGGAGGTTAGGTAAGGGTTGAATCGTATCGTTGGAATATAATACGCGTCGTGGATAAAGCCTCGCAACTATTAATTCTAAACAAATAATAACTTGAGCGGTAAAGGTATTATGTTGTGGGGTTGTTACATTGGTTAGGATTGCTTATTCCAATGGTGAAGGTTTAATAATGATTTAACAGACCTTTTAAGGTTAACAAATGATTATATATTCAAAACTGAATAATTCTAATAATACAATTGTACAGTGTCGTGTTGTCGCGGTTAGTGTATGAATTTAATTACCTAATTGTTGCACGGTGTTAACGCACTGGCGATGCGGGGGTCGAGAATGCTTCTATGCCGTAATAGATTTTGTACCGTCCTCGTGACTTTACCAAGTCAGTCTTTCGTACTAATCCCCCGAGTAACGAAAATCATGGGTTTATATACCCCTAGATATTGGTGGGGATACGTCAGTGATTCCCATATATGGAAATTTGGCGGTTGAGATTTTCGTTACTCAGAGGTGAACATCTGTGGGGCTTTAGGGAAAGTTTAGATAAAGGATTGACCCACGCAACGCGAGTTAAAAGATGATTCTGAGAAAAGTATAGTACAGCTGCAGGATGCACTTCGGTAAGAATCCACATTCCAAGGGGTAGATAAAATAAATGAACGCGAGCTTCGAAAAGAACGGGTGTGCATACGTAACATCCCCATGAAAAACTTCAAAAAAGTAAAAAAATTACGCCAAGTACATGAAAAAGTGGAGGACTCAAGGAGTTATCATAGAAAAATAAAAGATCTCCATAAAAAACTACAAGAAACTAGAAAAAGATGTGAAATCGAAATGAGCTGCCAGTACATGAAAGTCCTTTCCAATAAAGTGCAAAGGCGACACTATGTAACACAATGTAAAATTCGGTGGTTTTCAACTATGCGCAGCTAAAATACTGTGTTCAACAGAGCGGATGTTCAGATCCTAATGACAATTCATGTAAAGTGACTGCTCCGCACTTTAGCGGTGAAATGAAGAAGCTAAATAGCGTATCATCCACAAACTGCGACTGTTTAGAAATTTGCCTAGATTTCCGCGTCCTGGAAGTCAAATGCTTAGCGTGGCCAGGCAAGGCATTCTTAGATCATCAATACCCATACTTTTTCTCTCATAGACTTTCAGGTAATTTGTCAATTTAAAACTCTGACAATATTATGAGTACACCTTCATTGTATTGCGTTTTTAAATAATTCTTATTCATCGACACCTTGACGTTGCCTGACCACGTCAAGCATTTGACTTCCAGGACGCGGAAATCTAGGCAAATTTCTAAACAGTCGCAGTTTGTGGATGATACGCTATTTAATTTCTTCATGTCACCGCTAAAGTGTGGAACAGTCACTTCACATGAGTTGGCATTAGGATCTGAACGTCCGCACTGTTGAACACAGCACTTTAGCTGCACATTAGTTGGAAATCACCGAATTTTACATTGTGTTACACAGTGTCGCCTTTGCACTTTATTGGAAAGGACTTTCATGTACTGGCTGCTCATTTTAATTTCACGTCTTTTTCTACTTTTTTGAAGTTTTTTATGGGGATCTCACTTCTTTTTACAAAGATAATTTGTATAGTGTATGATTTCAAATAATAGAAAATGGGAGATCAGTTTGAATCCATTAAGGTTTCAAAAGTACGTGGAACGCATTGCAGGAAGTCTCATTGCAAGAAATTTATTAAAGAAGAAATGAGAAATGAATAGAGAGATCAACTATTTCTAACGCATAATTTATTGTATTAGAATACAGTTCATACATTCACAATAAATTTAAATAATGAGAAAATGAACAGAGATCCACTATTTGTAATAGATAATTTATTGTATTACAATAATATAGAAAAAGAAAGGTCAGACTTAGTCCTTAAGTTTTCAAAAGCACACCGAACGCAAGGCAGAAAGTCTTGTTGTAACAAATTTAAATGTTAATAAATAAAGTGGGAAAATGTACAAAGAGATCCACTATTGGTAACACACAATTTATTGTATTATAATTCCAGTTTCAGTCCTTTGAGTTTTTAAAAGTACGCACAATGCATGTCAGAAAGTCTTGTTGCAAGAAACCAAATGTCAAATCCAAACTGACAGTTACAGGTTAGAAATGAACGAGCGGCATGAGTGACAGCCATATTACAATTCCGACCGACGAGCCTTGCCGACTGATTCCGAGAGTCGACGAATCGACGAACGGCTTTAGCTCCTATTGGCTAAGTGTTGACGAAAAGAATAAGAATCAGAATCAGAATCAGAAGAAAAATGTACAATTTCTGACTGATTCATGACATGATATTACGATATATCAGTTATACATAGACCGATTTTATTGATTTTGGTTTTATTAGAAAGCTTATATGCGATTTACATTAGAAAAATGCCTTTGGATTTAAAAAATACAGCAAGCGTGACGAGATATTAATGACAACAGTTTCAGGTTAGGTTGGAATCGCAGTTTTACGAGTAAAAGATACGTGGTAGCGCCAGCGCCAGTATACACGGTGGCGTATAATTTTTCATGTACTTGGCGTCGAGACGCTACCGCGTCTCTAGATGCGTGCGAGGGAGCCCTGGGCGCGTACGAACGCTATTCGACCTACTGTCGGTCCATATCAGAAGGATTTCCGTGCGCCAGATACTTGACGGGGACCCCACTTGAAATGAAGAGTCTCTGTTCCGTACCCAACCAACGCCAGAAAGAGATTTCCTACTCCAAAAAGGAAAGTAAGCATTGGAACTTGGTTTTACCACATTAATTTATCTGTCGAGATAGTGTTTTTAGTCACAGTGTTCAATTACAGTGAAATTAAAAGTTTCATTTAAGTACATTTTAAAAAGCTTTGTGAACCTGGCGACTTACAAAAAATTAATTTTTTTTTATATAAAATGATAGTATTTCGTTTGTAGTTAATTGTAGTAACAAAAATTTCTTTTTTGTTTTTTTTCAATTATTAAATAAAAAGAATTGAGAAAATGACCCGCACCCGACTTCGAGATATCTCAAATCTGTTTTTCCACGTGATTCAGAATCGTTTGTAGTTGTTTGTAGTGATTTTCGTTTCGTTTGAAGTTGAACAATTTTTTAACCTCCTAAGAGCTAACTTCGTTAATTTTTAATATTTTTTAAATCCGCTTTTTCGATGTGATTCAGAATGGTTTGTAGTTGATTTTCCTATCGTTTGTACTAGAATGCTTTAGAAGTTATAACATTTGCTTAACCGTCCAAGAATTAACTTTGTGAATTTTCAATGGTTCTAAATCCTTCTTTAGGGAAATCACTACAAACAACTACAATCGATTCTGAATCACGTGGAAAAAACAGATTTGAGATATCTCGAAGTCTGGTGCGCGTCATTTTCTCAATTTTTTTTATTTAACAATTAAAAAAACTACAAACGAAACTGTTGTTACTACAATCAACTACAAACGAAATATTATATAATATTATTTTGTATAAAAAAAAAGGTAATTTTCTGAAAATCGGGTGCCAGGTTCACATAGTCATTTTAAAATACTATATTTTTTTTGTACTACATACGGATATTACCCTGAACGTACCAAGCGGTGTCAAATGACACTTTTCAAAATTTACTTTAAAATCGTTCATTCATTATTATTTTTTTCGCTCATCCGACTTTCTGTAAATTTATATATTATCTGGTTATTCAGTGTATATAATTTATAATACTTTGCCGTCAGATGACTGAAGAGAGTGGGAGTGAGTATGCATCGAGAGGTGATGAGAATAAACCTGTCGCATGACACTATCATTTTATGTCATTAACATACTACTTTATTTATATTCATTATTTGATATTATATGTAAATAAATACGATGCATATATTTATATCTTTTTATTAAAACATTTGATCGAAAAAATCATTATTTTGAACAATTTTTTCATTGAAATCGCTCTTTTCTCAAATTTCTTAAATGCTAGACAAATTTCGCGACCAGATTTGAATTCGGCATGTCAAAATCTATAAAAAAAAAATTCCACCACTCATAGTAATAGTGTTACGGATGCACACCCATTCTGTTCGAAGCTCGCGTTCATTTATTTTATCTACCCCTTGGAATGTGGAGTCTGGTCTTATCGAAGTGCACCCTGCAGCTGTACCATACTTTTCTCAGAATCATCTTTTAACTCGCGTTGCGTGGGTAACCTTTTATCTAAACTTTCCCTAAAGCTCCACAGATGTTCACCTCTGAGTAACGAAAATCTCAACCGCCAAATTTCCATATATGGGAATCACTGACGTATCATGATTTTCGTTATTCGCGGGATTAGTACGAAAGAGTTACTTGGTAAAGTCACGTCGATCGTCTTCAGAGTTGCGCTTCAGTGAGATCGGGCTTCAGATCCCTTTCGATCAACATTAACCATATAGATCCGCGAGGACGGTACAAAATCTATTACGGCATAGAAGCATTCTCGACCCCCGCATCGCCAGTGCGTTAACACCGTGCAACAATTAGGTAACTAAATTCATACACTAACCGCGACAACACGGCACTGTACAATTGTATTATTAGAATTATTCAGTTTTGAATATATAATCATTTGTTAACCTTAAAAGGTCTGTTAAATCGTTATTAAACCTTCACCATTGGAATAAGCAATCCTAACCAGTGTAACGACCCCACAACATTTTTCTCTTAATCTGTGAAGTTTCAGCTTTAATTTCATCCAAAAGTCATCGCTCTATCTCATTTCGTTCAAGAGTTCTACAATTTTGACACAGATTTGGTCGATTTTGCCCACTGTGCGCCGTACGCACGATCCTTTGATCATAAACCGACAGTAGTCGAAAAGCGTTCGTCAGCGCACAGGCCGTGAGCGATAGCCAGAAGTGGGGGTCGAATCCGTGCGTTGAAAAATGCTCTCGTGAGTACGTACCTTAAAGGTGAGGTTCTATCTATGTGATGCTCGTGCTCGAGCAATAAATTTTCCGTGCTCGTCGGATTTTGTTCGAAAACACGTTCCTACTAGCGAGCAAAAGGTCGCTAAATGCAACGACGAACGGTTGAAACCACTTGAAAGGGTCGATCTTTACGAGTGTTTAGGTCTCGGCCCATGGTCTAGAGTCGCGAGCACGGGGACTATTCCACGCGAGTATGGATCGAACGCTCAAAAAAATCGACCCTTTCTAGTGGTTCGAAGCGAGATCCCCAATACTTCTTTTCACCGAGACCGTAGGCGCCTACCTGGGTTCGCTCAAGGGTCTGGGGTCAAACGGGCGATCAACTCATCAGTTTTTGATAAAATCGAGTTCTTTATTCTTCATCGTATCAACGTGAACGCGATTCCATTGGATTCTTGGTGTTCTCCCGATTAAAATGGTATCTCACATCGCGTAAATCGAACTATTTTTAACGAAATAACTTTGCAATTATGCAATCAGATTTTGCATATAATTTCGTTAAAAATAGTCCGATTTACGCGATATGAGATATCATTTTGACCGTAGAAGCATCAGGAATCGATTGAAGTTACTTCCGCAAAGTTCCGATAAAAATTGTCGAGGTTGGTATTTTCAATTCTTTATGACATCCCCTTGTCGACCACCCGTTGCGATGATGGTGCGTGGCCTTATTCAGGATTCCGTGCTCGTTTAGGTGTTCGCGGCTCGTTGTGCCAGCTCGCCTGGGTCTATCAGACCCTCCTGCGCGACGAGTTGACACTTTCAAGTGGACGTTGCTCGTACTCGCCGCCCGAACTTACATAGATGGGACCTCACCTCACCTTTAGACTCACTCTGTATATATTACAACGTGATTTCCCGATTCGGTCCGCGTTCCGAGCCGGGAAGCGTGCAAAATGGTTTTTTCGAACTTCTCACACCTTTTCCGGAGAACCCTGGGCGCCAGGTATCAAAGGATACCGCCGTGAGAAGTCGACTTCGCGAATTCTACCGCGACTAGATCGACCCAATCCGCGGAGAGAGGCGTGGATTGTTCGACGAGGGAAGGAAGTCACGAAAAGCCGTTTCCACGGCAAGACGGGGCAAACTGACACAGATCTCGTTGGAAAACAGTATATTGTACATCAAGATCGAGTACAGAAATTCGGTATCCGCTGCCGAGATGTCGTAGCACAAACGGAAAAGAAGACAAAGTAGCCTGACACTTAACCTACTGAAGGTCGATTAATGCCAGTAGAAATTTGCATCTAAATTCCTACAAGTTTTCATTGAAAACAATCTAAACAGTTTACCGATTAATTGTTTTTCTATCGGAAGTCCTCCTTCTACGTGTAAAAAATGGGTGATACGATGGGACAAGGTGAAAAGTTTGGGCTCAAAAAGCGACTGTTGGAACTCTCTAAAGCATAGGGTCGCAAGCGGAACGCTCCGCTTTTCGCCGTAGCGGAAACCATTTTAATCTTCGCTATAAAGTTCGCAATCATCGCGAATAAAAGGGAACAGATTATGACCTAAAATCGTGGACCGAGCACGCTTTGGTGTCTGCGAGTTACCCTCCGGGAAATTAAAATGTCTCGATGGCCCGCGGCGATCCTTGACAACCGAGTTACTTCTGACCGTTGAAGGAACTTTCTTCGCTCTCTCCCTCCGTTGTCCTCTTCCTTTCTATTTTTGCCTCCCTCTCCATAGTAAGCAAGAGATATCCGAGGAGTTCGATGAACGCGAGTTCTCCATTCTAAAACTCCTACGTCCTCCCGCGGATGGGGCTCGATAATCCTCAAACGATTCCCGTTGGAAGCGAAGAGAACTGGTAGAAGACTTTTGAACTGATGGCGGAAGGGCCCCAACTTTATACTCGTACCCTCTTTGTTCGTACAAGGCGATGGAAAAGTGAAGACGGAGAACTTTGCCATCCTGGTCCATCAATTTTTCCCTGTCGTTGCTGCTCTATCCTGCTTGCGCTTCTTCTATTTTTATTCTCCTTTTATTTCGTGCCTCCACTTTTACCCTCGTCAATAGGACGAACGAAAAACACCGACCGATCACCCTCGCCTCGTAAGCTCGAGCCAGGATTGGCTAGTTACGTCACACAGTGGTCCGGATGCTCGAAAACCTGGCCAAAATGCAATTTTTGAAGTTTCTAACACACTTTTTTCAATATTGTGCGTGTGTTGTATACTGTGTTGTGTGTTGAAATTTAAAAAAATAGTAATCGGTTACTGATATACAGAGGCTCAAAGTTGACAAAATTTCATGCTCCTTGATATCGTGAAAAGTGGCGCATGTTTATTGAATTACAGAAAGTTTATCTTCAATAGATTCATATGTAAATCATTTTACCATAAAAGTAGATGTTATAAACATAAACTTTCCACAAGAACAAAGTAAAATATCTTTGGATTCATTATTGTAATTCCCTTCTCAATATGGTATTAATTTTAGTTATCTTTCTATGAATCGGAAGGAAAACAAAGATGATAGTCACCGAGTGACACGCTCTGTCAAGTTTCTTGATATAAAGTAACGTGTCAGATATGATATCCAATTGAGAAAACTTGCGCAAATTTGCGCCATTTTAAGTTATTTAAATTTAAAGAACATGCTTATAAGGTAAAGAAGACTGTTTACGCGGCATTAAAACAAACCATAATCCTTAATTTTAATTTAACATTAATTTATTATTGTTATTTCTGCCAATGTATTCTAACAATGTTGCCCTATAAACCTAGAAATCCTATTTCATAAAAAATTCATAATAATTTAATATTTTTAATATGCATGTCGACCATATTGGATCTGTCATTTTGAATTTTGCAATTCTGATACCAGATTCGTAATTTGCGGCCCAAATAACCATAAAATACCAAGTTTCATAAAAATGTAACAACTTCTTAATATACGTATCGGCCATATTGGATCCGCCATTTTGAATTTTGCAATTCTGATACTGTTGCATACTTTTACTTCTGAAATTTTTTGAAAGATACAAACAATAGGATTATCACTCGCCAAATTAATATTGAGTGATTGATTCAAATGGATCGAATTTACGGAGTGCGTGCGTTTCGTCTCGAAATTGTCAGTAGACTCATCGGTAGGGCTGCATCTGACAATTCCTGCCCTAGACGCATCGTTTTCTTGATGTATGAATTTCCAAATCGTGACGATTGGTTGAGTCTCGATATTACGACTCTTTCTCGCCCAACGTACGTCGAGAACGATAAATAATTGGTTGAGTTCCGTATTGAACTCTATTCGACCAATCATTAGTAATTCGACTTCTCTATTCGACTGATTGATTATGGAAAACGAAGATGGTTGACGAAATCTCGATGATCGACCTCAGTCAATCAATCTTACGTTGAATGCTGTACAATCAGAATAAGCCGAATATCAAGGACCAATTGACACGTGATTTTAATTCAGAATCGTGTCTGATATCTCGTCCGTTTATCTTAACACGAAAACTTTTTGATCAGAACCGTGTCTGATGAGCTCGATCGTTTTCGGTCAAAGGTTTTTGAAAAACCGAACAACTGCAGCTCGATTCGATTATTTCGTTGACCCCTCTTGAGAAAAGAGGAGGAAATCGAGTGAATTGCATTCAAGTATGCGGGGAACCCTGTCAATGGGTTAAGACAAATGAATTCAACACGAGTGAAACGAGAAATATATTAATTCTGTCTTTGTCTGGTTAGTCGTGTCAACGTCCAATCGATATATTGATTGACAGGCTCTCGAAAGATCAAGACGGTTGAACGACTCTGTGTGAAACAGAACAGATACCAGATTCATAATTTGCGGCCCAAATAACCCTAAAATACCAAGGTTTACAAAGATCCGAAAACTGCTTCTAATTTTTGGCCAGGTTTTTGGCCATCCGGACTACTGTGCGGTGTAGCCAGCTGAGCGCGCGCTAATCGGGCGCTGCGATTGTTCGGTGGTTTTTTGTTAATAATTCAAAAAATGAAGCCCCCACCGACATTTTTGCAAAGGAAATTGTTATTCGGAATCATCTCAGCTACCCCCCATTTTCGGCTCCTACGAGAGTTTTGGCCCATCCTGTATATTGGCCCGTCACACTTAAACTATTAAACCGATTGGAAAACAATGTTAGAAGCAATTGTTGGAAATTCGATTACCTTTAATATGGCAACTTGTGCGACCCAATCGAACGTTTTTAACTCGAGATATGGCCTACAATTGGAAAGTATCTCAGAAAAAATCGAAAAAAAAATTCAAAAATACATATAAAAAAAACCTATCCATAGAAAAATTTTTCACTGCGATTTTCGAGTTTAGCACGCCAAAATACATAAGAAAAAAATTGTGGCATTGAATGTACCTTTTTTTTTTATTTTGTAAACTAGTGTAATAATAATGTATTGAGAAATACGATATAGAATACGAACAAAACAAAATTATTTTGATTGCTTATATGTCTTAACGAGAATAAATAATAAGTAATAGAACAATATAATATATGTAATATAAGTCTATATGAAAAATAAGGCACGGGGATTCGAACCCACGATCCTCGGATCCACAGTCTACCGCTTTACCTACGCGACCAATCCCGTACCCTACGTTTCGTGTTCTTATTTGACTCCTTATTGTTGGGTATGGGAGGCGCGGATACTACATATATATAATATAATAAATAAATATATATGTTATCACTAACAGTCTCTTTAGAAACAACCCAATATCAACATTTACCCATTCATAATAAATATCTAGGTACTTAGAGCATCTGTAAAAGTGTATTTTTGACTTTTTCATATCTTTTTAAACTTTTAGTTTTGACCTTTTAATAACTTATTTTTATATTATACTTTTTAAATATATCAGATACTTGTAAGAAATGTTAGGTCATTCCTTGCAAGATAGAAATTACATTTATAAACGTCATATAATTTTCACATTATGACTTTATATTATATATTTCGGATTCTGTTGTTTATTGTTTCATTCCAAAGATGACTCAAAGTATGTGGTTGAAACCATTAAATATTACGTAATTAATAATACATAATAATGGGATTGTATAATTTAATAATTTCATGAATTGTCCTTGTATCGCAAGAAATAATCTTTAGTATTTATATGAGAGGTTCGTTTAAATAATAACAGTTATAAACCATATAGTTTAACATAAGTTTATTGAAACGTTCAATGAAACTTCACTATAATTATTTGGAGTATAAGGAGTTTATTTTATTGCATGTCAATTGACCAGTATACTACTCTCCACCAATAAGAAAATGTTCACTTCAACAATAACGAGGAATTACTCTTTCATTGAGAGCAACATCGTGAAATACGACATGCACATTTTAAAAATCTTGAATCGAAATTGTATTTGTTATTAAGTGCTGTTTACATAATAATGTTAAAAATATATTGTTCCATTATATCTGTAGTGTTACATACCATTCCAAAATTCTGTATGTTCATGTCGTACAGTCCACCTGCAGTCAATGAACACGCTTTACTGCATTTCATTTGTATTATGTAAAGTACCCTTTGCATTCTTACTGGTGTTTGATACCATTTGGACATGTATCTGTTAGAAAATTGGCTAAATGTAATGCTTGAATAGATTTTGTTTAGGTTGTTTAAACGCGTTAGACTTAACATAAGTTTTTGCGTATTTAACTTTGAGAAATTTTGGCTCAGCGTAAGCAAAGGTATACGTAAGTACAATCATACCAGCCCAAACCACATAGCGTTTATCGTATCTTTTCGTTAAGTTTTCTTCCTTTCGTTACAATAAGTTTGAATAGAATGGCTAATGCTTTTCAACATTTATTTTTTAAAGTGTATAAAAAAGAACATTCTACGTTAACTATTGTGTGAATAAAATTTAATGTCCTCCTTTATTGTATAGATTGGCATGTGTTTAACATATTGTATACAGTAATTATGTATACACAAACTAGGATAAATTTTCAAGACCGATTATACTTATTAATAAACTGTGAATGTTAGGCATTTATGGCATATGCTAATATGGAAAACACGTAGAAAATATAATAAAGGTTTCATAAATTGATATAATAAGATACGCGGAAGTACTATAATTAAGAAGTACGCAAAAACTTACGAATTGGTCTGATACATTCTTTTCTTGTACTTTGTGCACGATACAAACGTACATGTTGGTGCCTAACTGTAAACGGTGGTCCACGAGTACTTGTCCAAGTAGACTGAGGATGAATAGATGAAAGTTCATAGCAGTAAAGAACATAGAGTATCTGATGATTAGGTCGAGTTCGTCCAAATGCCCCATTACCTAGTAACAAAATGTCGACGTGATTAACAATGTTTAAAAACATCAATGTCGTCACGGACAATTGTTCTTACTTGGTAAGCTGTGATACTAATGCCGACCATGTTAAATCCTACTTGAATCAAATAATTATTTCGGTTCAGGTTATCCAGGAATTTGTAAAACCTAAAAACAAAATAAAATAACGAATCTAGTTGAATTCAATAAAGCGTTCAATGATAGATTCTAGTTCAGTACTATTTAATTACTACAAACCTGATGGCTTTATTGTGAGCTATGACACACTGCCTAAAGTCTTGATATCCTTTGCTCTCTGCAGTACGTTCACTTTTTGACATAGGGTTATTTTCTGTTGCTTTCTAAACCTTATATCTGCATTTATCAGAATTACTCGAATAAACAAACGTTGCTTTTATTGCTACAAAAGTAATGGCTGTAAATGTTGATGAACATAATGCTGAACATTTAAAATTAAATGAAAAGAAGTTGAACAGTTATGATATATTTCAAACTGCTTTATATTTTATCTGTTCTGAGCACTCACATTTCTTGGGAATGCGTCAAGCTCCTTACATGTGGTGTGAACAATTTTTCGAAAAATTTTAATGTTTTCAACGCTACCCACGAAACATTTTGATATGCAATTCATACCAGATGTGTATACATTTATTTTTTGTTATGTATTAGGTGCATAATGCTATCTGTATTTATACATATGCATAATATGCAGAGTGTTTCTTAATATGTAGGCGTTGTTTTGAGGATGAGGTCTTGACACCGGGACGAATCGAAAAGTCCTTTACCAATTTGCGTACTGCAACTTCGTCTTCGAGATATAAGCAGTTGAAATTAACAGATATGACTTTTGGCAAGGGATTTTCTGGCCCGATCAGCTGTTCGCGCGGATGCGCATGTACGCACTCACACAGAAAAAATACACACTGATGCATACTCACTAATGCTTAAAAATGACCTGGAAGTCTGTATAATTTGGCCATAACTTGGTTCTTCGAAATGACAATATATTTTGTATGTGTTAACGTACACAATATGTGTGCGATGAATATGTGACAAATGTAGGATGCAGGGTATAATTTTGCAGAAAAAATCCAGATACATAGAATGTCGAATGTTATATGGGTATAAACAAATGGTGAAATATTTTTTGTATTATTAGGGTTCGTCTGTACTGTTCGGAGTTACCAGCTGAAGCTATTATTTGATTCGTCTTAAACAAGTAGTAGAGAACAATATTTCTGTTATATAAAATTTTCTATCTGAACAATTTCAAGATAATTTTTTGAAAAATGTTGCATTTTGGTCTGCTTTGCTCTTCCATTTCTAGTTAAATTGCGGAATGCGGAGTGCATCACTACAATCAATCGTGATCGTTACTACGCAGCTATATCGTGTATCGTTCCATATGTTGTGTTTATAATTACTTACATACGGCGAATAATCCAGAAGCATGATGAACAATGACCATGTATACAGAATCTGCGGCGACTATAGTTAATATAGTTATAGGACTTTAATTGCCTATATTTTCGTGGCGAAGCTGTACGTTGCAAAATTGTATCGGACTTTTAAATTTTTATCAGCATGAGAAATTGATCCTGAACGAAGGTTACACATTTCTATAAACAAACAAACCTTGTATTCCTACAAGTAGTAATCCTTTTAAGGCGTGGTAGTTACCTCTTGTAGCTATTCTTATGTATATTCGTACTTTGTACTTTCACAAAAATCTTTACATAAACTCTTTAAATATTTTTTTTAACAGACAAGAAAACAAAAGAAATGGAAATATTGTTAAGTATTTTTAGCACACAGTCATTCGGACACAAAGCTTCAAATGTAAATTCGTCATTTTTAAGTTTCGTGTTTCTTTGATGTACGTACAAGTATACAGGGTGTCCCAAAAATGTTGTAACACCTTGTAAAGGGGTGGT
>NW_026533142.1:427359-479104 GCF_026283585.1 Hylaeus volcanicus | reverse complement strand
GCACTAACGAAATACTATCGTTTTCTATAAAAAAAATTAATTTTTGAGAAGTCGGGTGTCAAGTTCACAGAGCTACCCTGTACTGGGGTTAAACGCAGTTAAAACAGGACTGTCCGTTAAATAATTAACTATTTTATTTCTAATGTGCGTGTGTTTTTCTGTCCATCGAAAGGTATTATTTTGCGAGATTAAAAGATATAATGGTGCTACTAATTGAGAAAATTTCGGTATGAATTGGCGAAAATACGATGCAAGACCCAAAAACTTCTATGTATTTTTCGTGGATTTGGTCTTAACTCTCCTGCGCATATCTCATAACCCAGAAAAACAATCTTTTTTACTAAAAATGTGCACTTTGAGAAATTATGTGAAAATCCTGCATCTACTAGTTGAGTTATTACTTTTTCGACATTCTGTATATTTTCGTCAATCGTTCTACTCGGAATTAGTAGATCATCTAAATGTTTAAAAATTTGTCTTGATGTCCGCGGCTTGGAAGTCAAATGCTTGGCGCAAAATAATGAAAGTGTACTTATATTGTCAGAGTTTTAAACTGACAAATTATCTGAAAGCTTGCGAGAGGAAAGGTATCGGTGTCGATGAATGACCTTAGAAATAATTAAAAACCCAATACAATGGAAATGTACTCCTACCGTAAGAGTTTTAAATTGACAAATTATGTAAAGCCTGTGAGAGAGAAAGTATGGGTTTTGGTGATCTGAGAATGCCTTAGCTGGCCACGCCAAGCATTTGACTTCCAGGCCGCGGACATCAAGGCAAATTTTTGAACAGCCTCAGTTTGTGGATGATACGCTGTTTAGCTTCTTTATGTCACCGCTAAAGTGTGGAGCAGTCACTTTACATGAATTGTCATTAGGATCTGAACGTCCGCACTGTTGAACACAGCATTTTAGCGTTAGAATTTTACATTGTATTACACAGTGTCACCTTTGCACTTTATTGGAAAGGACTTTCATGTACTGGCAGCTCATTAATTTCACATCTTTTTCTACTTTCTTGTACTTTTTTATGGGGATCTTTTATTTTTCTATGATAACTCCTTGAGTTCTCCACTTTTTCATGTACTTGGCGTAATTTTTTTACTTTTTTGAAGTTTTTTATGGGGATCTCACTTCTTTTTACAAAGATAATTTGTATAGTGAATGACTTCAAACAATAGAAAATGGGAGATCAGTTTGAATCCTTTAAGGTTTCAGAAGCACGCGCTTTTCCTTGTGAACCATCGAATTTCTGAATATTCGACGATCGTATGTCGCACCCTGCGGGTCACCCCAATTTTTCATTCCTGTCCCTTTTCCATACTTTTGCTATCCCGCCATCAGTCCTTCCGCACCCGACTCCTTTTGACCGCGCACCTATTGTTCCCTATCCCACTTTCTTAACTCTATTTGTCCGTAACGCAATAATTCTAACTTTCACATCCTATTCCTCCGTAAACCCGATATCTCCGTCATCCCTAATCTCAAATTCCATGACCAACTGATTCCTTCCGCTACCTTTCCCATAATTTACTGACTTTTCCTTTTCCGTCCTTTCCAAGAACTCACCACATTCCACAACCCCTAAAATCACCACCCACAGGCACCAGACCAACCCCCACCACTAAACCCATAGTATAAAACCCTATGCCCAGGGCGACAACAGTCAGTAGTAAGCCGGACAAATTGTAAGAGACAGCCAGAGGCTCTGCCAGAATATCCGAATAAAAAAATTACAAGTTAAATATACGAAGTGTATAAATTCCGCCACCTTTCCTACGGGTCGCGCTGCAAACCCCACCATCTTTAAAGATTACGGCAGTAGATAATTAGGAGAAGCGAGGCAAAAAATATCGGAGTTATGTGATGTTTGACGTCATTTTCATCGGAAAAATGTATTCCATACATTGATGTTACTTTCACGGGAATCTAATGAAAAATATACAAGTTTTACATACAGACATACATCTTGCGCTTGACCTCCCCTGCCTTTTGTTTCCTGTCGATCCTCTACCTGAGTTCGCTCAGCGGGGTAGGGTCGGCCGACGAAATTTCATAAATTTTCCAAAGAATCAGATTTTTTATTCTACATCGCATTCGTCTGAATGTGACACCAATGTATTCTTGGTGTTCTCCTGATTAAAATGATACCTCATATCGCTGAAATCGGACTATTATTAACGCAGTGAGTATTCACTTATGCAGATGGTTTTTTCATCTATTTCGTTAATTATTGTCCAAATTATATCGTGTTTGGTATCATCTTCATTGTAAAAGTATCGGCGATCGATTTATACTGTTGACGGAGAGTTCTGATTACAAGGGGAAAATGGAACTCACTAGCTGCATATTCGGTGGTAACGACGAAGTCGTATGAAGTGGGGGAGTCAAGGGTTACCCCCTCCAAAAATTTGCAGACCTGGGCCTAGGAGTCCTAGGCTAGGACCCTGTTGGTTCTTTAAACGTGTTACAATCATTCTTTAGTTTGCTGTGAAGCGTGAGTGTCGTGTTCGGAGATTTTTGTGACGATTATTTGGTGGATTTTTAATTCGAGACAGAAGTGTTCAACTTCAAATAAGTATCGCTATCAGTTATTGTTTGTTCCAACACATATTCTTCTTGTTACTTATTGCGGGTATATTATTAATTATAACTTTTTTTTACAGTTCCCGTGCTTCCCTGAAGTTTTCTTTGCTGGACTGACACGTACAAGAGGTATACATTAATATTATTCTTACTTTGTACTTGCGACACCGCGAATAGTTTAACTTCAATCCCTTGCTTTTTTCTTAATTATTTTATTTTCTATTAATTACAATAGTTTCACAATGACTGGAAAACGTAGGTTGCACAAATATTACATGCGTGCAAAGAGAGATACGCGTAATATACACGTCGTCACGTCAGGAAATCTCTAGAGAATTAACAGTAAGCTCGAGAACTCATAACTTTGTTAATAACTTTCCTTTCGTTCATGTAAATGAAAATAATCTTGCGCGTGCAGATAGTTCAGCAGATTATGAAAATGTAATTTTCGAACAAACCGTGAACGTAGAGGATAACGTAGTATACAGCGATCAGAGCTCAAAAATTGCAGAAGAAACCGATCAAAGTTTTCAAGATTCATTAGTAACATGGATTTCACAACATAAGATTTCTCATTTCGTGGTTAATGATTTATTAAATATTTTGAAAAAACCAGTTCCACAAAATTTACCCTCAGATGCTAGGACATTATTACAAACTGCAAGAAAAATAGATACAACAATTATTGAGCCGGGTGAGTATTATCATTTCGGATTAAGAAATAGCGTGTTAAATCTCGTGAATTTTTGGAAAATAGAATATGTTTCCCTGACGTGGAGAACATTCAATTAAGAACTGATAGTGAATTTAGATTAAAATCACAAGAAGACCATCATACGGGGTCTTCAATTTTAGAGCAAATACTGGGTATTAATATGATAGATAGTTTTCCGTTAGATTATATGCATCTTGTTTGTCTAGGAGTAATGAAAAAATTACTAGTTAATTTGTAGTGTTGTGGCAAACTTTCGACAAAAATCTCAAATAAAAAAGTCACAGATATATCTAACAGTTTAATTGAACTCCGGAAGTGTATTTCTTTAGAATTTGATAGAAAACCTCGCTCTGTGCACGAAGCAAAAAGGTGGAAAGCGACAGAATTTCGGCAATTTTTGTTTTACACTGGTCTAGCAGTTTTAATCAATAATTTAAATAAACATCAATATTTAAATTTTCTTTCGCTTCACGTAGAATTAACAATTTTGACAAATGCAAGCTATTTCGAATACATAGATTACGTGGCACAAATTTTAGAACATTTTGTTACAACTTATACAATATTGTATGGGTCTGAAAACGTTTCTCATAATATTCACAATTTACTGCATATAAGAGAAGATGTTAAAAGACATGGACCACTCGATAACTTTAGTTGTTTCCCATTCGAAAATTTTTGACAAAACATTTTAAAATTTATTAGAAAAAAAAATAAACCCGTGCAACAAATAGTAAAAAGATATTTAGAAGAACGCAATCTCAGATGCACTCGAAACAATAGAAACATACTTTATCCAATTTTTAAAAACAAACATTTCAAAGGTCCATTAGTAGGAAACATTTCTTGTTCGAAACAGTTTGAAACTATTGTATTTGAAAATTATATTTTGAAAACTACCGATCCCAATAATTGCTGCACCTTTCGCGACGGTAGTATTATTCTTATGCAGAATGTAGTTAAAATTGAAAATAAATATAAATTAGTCGGTCGAAAATTTTTAACTGCAACAGATTTTTATACTAACCCAAGCAAATCCTCACTGCTGGGCATCGTTTTAGTAAATCCATACTTAGAACCTTTTGAAATGTTCGACATTAAAAACATACAATATAAATGTGTGAAATTGCAAATTGCCGTCATTTTCCCCTTGCTACATTCTAATCTATAATTATAAATTCATTTCAACTTTAATATTCATAACACAGTAATAATTTAAAATTGCCTTTTTCCAATAATGAAGAATGCCACTCATCATATTTTATACGTTCTTTTTTCTATTCTCGTACAGTTCTTATTTTTTTCTTGACTAATTTCGAAGTTATTAGAACTCTTTGCATGCATGCAATATCTCGCACAGTATTTTCCATCGCGTTAAACAAAACGAACGAATGTCGAACGTTTATATTTCGGTAGAATGCATTCTTTTTTCAGAAAGACCATGCCAGAAACGTGGGCTGTTGTTCAGTTTGAGAAGGATGGGACAGTGGAAGCTGTCCCTTCAACTTGGGTGCAGAATAATATGTGTTATTGGCCGCCGCTAAACACGAGCGCTTTAGCGGCCGCGATAAAAAAATCGCTGCGCGTGGACTTATCGTGGGCAACGCACACCATGAAATTATTTAAACATAGCATTTTTTGTGAGTTAAAATTATGAGATAACATAAACGTATAAGCATTGTAACTGTTATTTCATACTTTCAGATACATACAGCAAGGCAAGGAGGTAAGCCAGGGAGGCGGAGGATATCAGCGACTTATTGTCCGAGGCAGAGTCGAGTCGCAAACGCAAAAAAACCAAAAGGTTTATTTCCTCAGAGAGCGAGGACTCTGACGAATCGATGTGTTTTCCTTCGCCTCCCCCGATGCCGGAAATGAGAAAGGAATGTATGTGATTTAGTCATTATAAATATTTTACAAAACATACAATTTGAAATATATATGTAACCCTTCTTTCCACAATTTGTAGTGCCAACGCAACATTCTATCCGTATAGACGAGGCAGCTGCCACTGAAACAGACTCCAGCAGTAACAGTGAGTCATTCATTTCCATTTGTACGCTCTAAAAACATTTTCTAAAAAATCTAATTTTTCAGGCCAAGAAGACACGACATTAAAATATTTAAAATCAATCATTCAGCAACAGCATTTGCAGCGTGCGCTGCTTACCGATATTTTAGGTCATGTGGAGGTGTTAGAACAGCGAATATCGAAGGTGGACACAGTCCCAGAGGGTAAACGATCTATATTTGCATTACCGATCGTTTACCCAATAAACACAAGCGAGGATATGTCCTTACTGAAAAATTATTTGCAGGATGATGGAAATTTTAAAGATGCGGTGAGCAAATCAAATGTAATGCTTTGTTACGTATACAGAAACTCGCTGTTTGTTTCCGAAGCTCGCGTTCATCAATTTTATTTTATCTACCCTCCTGGAATTTGGAGCTCGGTCTCCCTGGAGTGCATCCTGCAGCTGCATACTCTTAACATCATCTTCGACTTGCGTTGCGTGGGAAGACTTCGTATCTACCCTTTCCCAGGAAACGCAGCTGCTCACCTCAGAGCCACGAAAATCCTAACCGTCAGATTTCCAAATATGGAAATCACCGACGGATCCCCACCAACATTTAGGGGTATATAAACCCACGATTTTCGTTGCTCGAGGGATTAGAACGATAGAGTTACGTAGAGTCACATCACGTCCATCGTTGCAGAGTGTGCTTTAGTGAGATCGGGCTTCAGTTTCCCTTTCGATCAAGTTAACCTTATAGATCCGCGAAGACGGTTTTCATCTATTACGGCATTTAGAATCACACTCGACCCCCGCATCGCCAGTGCGTTAACACCGTGCAACAATTAGGTAATTAAATTCAACGTTTACTACACACGACCGCGACAACACAACACTGCACATTTGTAACTTAGTATAGTTATTCTGAATATATATATTCTTTTGTGTAAGTTCAAAGTTTCCTAAGTCAATTACTAAACCTTCACGATATAACAAGCAATCCTAGCCTGTGTAACGATCCCACAACATAATAACTTTGCCGCTCGAATTATTATTCAATTAAATTAATAAGTTGCGAGGCTTTATCCGCGACACGTAATATTCATCAACGATACGATTTAAGCTCAGTGTATTCAACCCGAATTCCCTAATTCAACCTATCCTGCGGTTACCCTTTACTGGGAGATACCGATTCCTGCTAGCTATCTGACTTCGCGCCAGAGTCGCTGCACTTTTTCCAACAATCTCACAATTGGAACTTTACCCTACGGTTACCCTACGGTTACCCTTAACTGGGAGATACCGATTCCTGCAGCTATCTGACTTAACGTCCGAGGCGTCTGCACTTGTCTCCAATAACCAACAACCAAACACCCTAACCTACGGTTACCCTTTACTGGGAGATACCGATTCCTGCAACTATCTGACTTCACGTCAGAGTCGTCTGCATTGTCTAATCTATCCTCAGCCTTCGGCACCATTGATACACAATAATTAATCGTATTGGTTCAATTCTCAAATCTATCCCACTCGCTGGGCTCACACGCGCGTCGCTATCGCCCTGGCTCGTAACAGCTTATAACATTACAGTCCACACCTGATTATAATAACATATTTAATTTGCAGGTAACAGAACTGAACCCATTGGCGATGGGGTATAGTTGGATGGGACGAAAAGGGAAACAAAAATTTAATTCCACCAACGTGGCCAAAGTTTTAATAGGTAATTATGCTCTCTTTGACAAAACATGTATGTTATTCGTATACAATGTATACCGATTTTGCATTTTTCTTTCAAATAATTGTATAAACAGTTCCATACAGCAAGAAATGTACAGTTGGTATTTATCGTACACGTAGCTCCCAATCTGCAAACCAAAAACACTTGTTGCTTTTTACATTTATTTGTATGCAATTTTTGTTGTTTAGAAGCAGCGCAGAAGATGGGTCTGGGTCAGGTGAAGAAAGACACTGAGACTTCAATAATGTTATGGCTGAGGAGGGCTGCCGAATGGACCAGGAGCATTGGAAAAAATTTGTAGGTGTTTCCATATTTCGGGCCGATTCCCGAGGCACCGCCTTCTGTACCCCCATGACCGCTCCAGGATCGACTAAAATTTCCTTGTGCTGTCTTCTGTTCATTTATTTTTCTGTCGAGTCACGTTTAGTGGAATAGGCTTACAGGACAAACCACTTTAAAAAAAATGCATCAACAATAATACCTCTTGGGTGATGTGGAAAGTTATTGTTATTATGTGTATATATAGAAGATGTTTATAGAAAATAACAAATATTGACAGCACAAGGAAATTGTAAATGTGTAATTCCGAGCACTAATGTATAGTTTAAGATTAAATATATGTATATATAAGTCTAACGTTATACAGGGTGTTCCTAATTTAAGTGCCAAAATTTTAGCAGTACGTAGGGCACCGATAATCTACGAAAAAAAGTCCTTTAGAGGTATGCTCGATTTTTCTCCATTTTGAAGAAAATCGCGAAAAAAGAAATAGAAAAGTTTTTCTCTTTCCTCTCATTTATTAACACTTACTTATTATTGCAATGCAGCAAGAGGTCATCATTTTGAACAGTATCTGCATTAAATAATAAGTGATAACAGAATAAGTAAGTGTTAATAAATGAGAGGAAAGACGAAAACTTTTCTATTTCTTTTTTCGCGATTTTCTTCAAAACTTAACTTAATTAATAATTAAAGTCCTATGTATATACAGGGGGTTTCGTAACTAGTGTGAGAACGGGAAATCGGCAGTATATGAGACGATTATCAACAACAATTTTCTGATCAACCTCGCTCTAGACACGTCCATTTGATCAGTAGTTTTCGTTAATAATTCACAAGCGAAGATTGATTCAACATCTTTGCGAAGTAAATTATTGTTTATAATCGTCTCAGCTACCCCTTATTTTCGAATCTTAAACTAGTTACAAAAGACTCTATACTTAAATATTCCTTTCCTAAAAATTAGTACAGCGTCCTGAAAAGTTCTCTGTACGTTCATTTCGGTCGTTCGGAAAACGTTCTGGGAATGTCCACACCGAACGTCCCAGGGACGTACACGAGAACGTACAGAAAACGTTCTGGGAATGTTCAGCACCGAACATACAGGGAACGTTTTAAGAATGTCCACATCGGACGTCCCAGGGACGTCCTGCAATGTAACTGGGACGTCCCGAACGTCCAGTACCGGACGTCCCTGTGCTATCTGGGATGAGGCTCGAGTTTAAAATAATATACAGGGTGTCCCAAAAGTCGGGGAGGAGCCGGAAATGGGGGGTAGCTGAGACGATTCTGAACAACAATTTCCTTTGCAAAAATGTCGGATGGGGCTTCGTTAAGGAGATATTAAGAGAAAACCCCGACCAATCAGAGTGCGCATAGACCGTTGGAGCGGCCGCGGTAGCGAAGGCTACGCGCTAGGTCGATGCTTCGATGCACGTCGAATCACTTGTTCGGGTACAAGCGCGGCCGCCAGCGCGTAGCCTTCGCTACCACGGCCGCTCCAACGGTCTACGCGCGCTCTGATTGGTCGGGGTTTTCGCTTAATATCTCCTTAACAAAGCCCCATCCGACATTTTTGCAAAGGAAATTGTTGTTCAGAATCGTCTCAGCTACTCCCCATTTCCGGCTCCTCCCCGACTTTTGGGACACCCTGTATACGTTTGACGAAATTCTTAACTTTACGCATGGTTATAAAAAATTGTCCGCACTTGTCCGAGGTTTAATTGCTATCACAGGAAAGGGTGAACCATCATCTGCAAAGATCAGGTGTCCCTTCGTGCCTCTTTTCGAAAAATTGGCGATTGTACTAAATAGGACTCGAACAGAAAATAATATGTACGTTTGTACGCTTACTTCTATGATTATTACGTACATCTTGTCATTTTTAAATTACTAAATACATTTCTCTCATAGTTAATAACAGGTTTGAGTCGAATTTTGGTTAAATAACAATAAGTATGTCAAACAAGTGAAAGATACTAAACGCGTTACACTTTATACGTGAATATTTGGACACCCTGTAGCTCAAATTGATTTATACTAATACAATGTAAGTATCATAGTATAGGGAATAAGTTCCTAAAATTTCATTAAAATATTTTCAAGAGAACCAAAGTTACGGATTTTTCATCGCCGAGAGCCGTTTTGTCCCACTGTGGCGCGACGAGCCCTGCCGACTGATTCCGAGAGTCGACCAATCGACGAACAGCCTTAGCTCCTATTGGCTAAGTGTTGGCGAAGAATCGACTGGAAAAGTATAAGACGATAATATTTTTGGATGTATCGTGACATGATATTACGATATCTCAGTTGTACGGGGACCGATTTTATTGACTTTGGTTTTATTCGAAAGCTTATATGCGATTTACATGAGAAAAATGCGTTTAAATTTAGAAAATATTGCAGGCGTCCTGAGATATTAATGAAAGAAGTTTCCAGTTAGGTTAGAATGGACCATCTCTCCTGTAAAAGATAAGCGGTAGCGCCACGTTATACAGGGTGGCTATATAATTTTTCATGAACTTGGCGTCGAGACGCTACCGTGTCTCTAGATATTAAAACAATTTTGCCTTTATATTCTCCTAATGCTTTCTCAATAGCACGCTGATACACAGGTGGGGAGTTTTTTAAACCAAATGGCATCAGGGTTGCAAGTAATTAATTTCTTTTAAAATTAATTTTCGTCTTTTATTGACAATTAATTACAAACAATGTAATTAAACATTATTTAATTAAAATTGAATTAAGCAGAATTAATTGAAAGTCGTTTAATTGACGATTGATATGAGCGAATTTAATCGAAGATATTTCATTGACGATTGATATGAGCGAATTTAATTGAAGATATTTAATTGACGATTGATATGAGCGAATTTAATCGAAAATATTTAATTGACGATTCCCAGATAGCACAGGACATTCTATGTACGTCCCTGAGACGTCCGATGTGGACATTCCCAGAACGTTCTCTGTAAAATTGAGATTTAAAAAAAAATTAAATTTTAATTTTATATATTTTCTTTTATTTATTGGTAGATTTTAGTTAACTGTATTTACTTCTTGTAACTGGATTCCATGAAAAACGACGAACAAATCTTTCAATTTTTATTTACCTCCTGGGATTCCAACTCACGATTTTCGAACTACAACCGCAACCTACTTCCTCACTTACCCATAAACGACTTTGCGAAACCGATTCATATTTTAGGCTTATATAGTGACTCGCATTAATATTCGGACACTTTTTAAAACACAATTCCTTCTTTTGAAATTGGTCTAAACGACTTGAACTTTTTTTTGAAAAGTTAGAAGAACTAATTTACTAGGTAATTCTGAATAGTTGCAAATATTACATACATATCACATCCTACATGTACAAAAAATATTGTATTCCTAATAATGAATAAACATTTTGTTTTACATGTTCAAACATATTCTGTTGCGAATATTAGATAAATATGTGTTTTATCTACGAAAAAAAATATTCTGTTGCGAATATTAAATAATGATAGTATATCCAGGTAGCACAGGAACAGGAAGGTCTTATGTACGTCCATGGAACGTCCGGTGCTGGACATTCCCAGAATATTTTCTATACGTTCTCTGTACGTCCATGGGACGTCCGGTGCTATCTGGGATAATAATATTAATTAATTAATTAATTAATATTAATTTACAATTGTAAATAGTGTATTTAATATTCGGAAAAAAATATTCTGTTCTACATATTGAATAAATATTATATTATAAATAATAATAATAAATAATATTTATTTTGTTTAAAAAAAAGTATTTTTCCCTGTATCTAGAAAGTTCAGAGCGGACATCCCTGGGACGTACAGAATTTAGGTCCCATGGACGTTCGCAGGACGTTCCGACAACGGACGTCGGATGTTTGGACGTAAACTGGACATAAAATGGACGTCCATGGCACGTCCGGTGCTATCTGGGTTATTTTAAGCAGAATTAATTGAAAGCCATTTAATTGACGATTGATTTAAGCAGAATTAATTCAAGCTATTTTATTGACGATTTGTTTATATCTTCAATGTTAAAAGACATTTATATAAAATTTAATTAATTGTATAAGTAACACATATAAGGTTATTAGATGGATGCCAGATATATCTGGCGCTCGTACAGAAGGGTTATGTCGGTAATGCCAAATTAGCTGAACTGCTTTATGCTTTTAGTATATTACTTTAACTTATATCTATGATATATATTTGTTTTATTTTGTCGTCATTGAATAAGAATACATATTTGTTCTTATTTACGTTATAAATAACTTATTCATAGAATTACCTCAACAAATACATTATTATATATACAAGCAACTCATTGTGATAAGGTTAATAGTATTTAGTATATTGCATTTGTCGCTACAAATTGGTTTATATATATGTTTATTTATATGTGTTACTGATACAATTAATTAAATCTTATATAAATGTCTTTTAACATTGAAGATATAAACAAATCGTCAATTAAATAACTTGAATTAATTCTGCTTAAAGTAATCGTCAATTAAATATCTTCGATTAAATTTGCTCATATCAATCGTCAATTAAATATCTCCGATTAAATTCGCTCATATCAATCGTCAATTAAACGACTTTCGATTAACTCTGCTTAATTCAATTTTAATTAAATAATTTTTAATTACATTTATTCAAAATATTTATTAATTAAGTTGATTGAATTAAATTTGTTTAAATCAATTATTTAATTAAAAAATTGTAATTGATTATTATTCAATCCCTGAATGGCATTGTCAAATATTCATATTGCCCATCTGGAGTGACGAATGCCGTTTTTTCTATCGATTCGTTTGTTATTGAAATTTGATGGAATTCTGAAGCCATATCAAGTATTGTAAAATGACATGCACCATTTAAATTATTAATCAAATCACTTATTAACGGTAACGGATACTTGTCAGATATTGTGTTTCCATTAAGAGTTCTATAATCTACACATAATCGCTTAGAACCATCTTTCTTGTCAACTAAAACCACAGGGCTAGCAAAAGGTGAATTACTTTCCCGAATAATGTCGTTTTTTAGAAGATCTTCTATTTTCGTTAGCTTGGTACAAGACCTTACGAGTTATTTGAGGTTGTCACGTTATAAGACTCACCCTGTATGTAAAGAAAATGGCTAGGTGCATTTCTTTAAGTTGAATTTGCCGCTCATTTACGAACGCGGCCAATGAGAATAGAAAATACAAGCTGACACTTACAACACGCGACCAAGAGTACAAAATAAAACAAGAGAGCGTATACGAAGGCTAAGAGTATTTAGGTAAAGTAGTTTAGTAATTTGTGGTATATTGTGTAAGGAAATTGATATTAAGAGATAGAATAAGCTTTAATGTTGGTTCTCTTTGTTACAGGTAGGAATAGAATAAGTAATGTACATAGTTAGGAGACATAAGTTACAAATAAATTAGACTCTTTGTTACAGAAACCCTGTCACGGTATCGGTTCGGGGAGTTCGGTTTCCAGGAGGCAACGTAGAGCTTCCTTTTCGCTCGGTGTACACTCGGCGAGCCCGGAGGTCTCCATGACCTCGTCTACTTCGGGAAAGACCCAGTGTTGACTTCCAATCCGGACTGTCGTGTCCAGTCGGCCCAGTAGATCTACCCCCAGCAGTACTCCGTGGCTCATGGTGGGGAGCACGGCGTACTGGTGGGTGATGGGTTGTCCATTGAGGGAAGCTGGAACAGTGATTTCGCGTGTGGTAGAGGACTGGCTTCCGTCGGCGATGCAGACAGCCTCCGCTATTGGGCTCCAGTCGGCGCCCAGCTGGGAGCAGTATCGGGCTAGATCGCTCCGCATGTAGGAACGGGTGGCTCCGGTATCGACCAGCGCGGGACAGTCGTACCCCCGGACCGCGAAGGTGAGGTAGATGCGTTCATCGGTCTCGAGCGGTTGGTTGGAGGTGCTGGGGGCGGGGCTAGCTGGGCGGCGCCTCACACGTCGTCTAGGGAGTCGTTTCCCTGTCTTCTTTGAGTGGCATGGACAGTCGCTGGTGAGTCGACCCGTGGTGCCGCAGTAGCTGCAGAATAATTTGCCCAGTCGTCGGCAGTCCTGGCGGAAGTGACCACGTTGCCCGCATCGCCAGCAGCAAGAATCTCGGTCGTAGGGTCGATCGGAAGATCGGCGAGCTGTGGTTGACCTGACGGGGATGCCGGTGGGTCGACTTCGTAGGCCTGGGGTCGGTCCATAGTCCTGGTGATTGGTCGAAGTTCCTCGAACTCCGTGATCTAGGCTACTAGTTCGCCCCGGGTGCGGAAATCGCTACGATGAATGAGTCGTCGGTATTCCATCGAGAGATTTCGATGGCACTGGGCGAGCTCCTCTTCCTCGGTGAACCTCCCGGAGCGCCGGAGGAGCGTTTCAATCGCGGTCAGATAGTCTCGGCCGAATTCACAGCGTTGCTGGGTGCGACCCTGGATTTGACCGAGTAGCTCGCTCGGTTGTTGGTGGAGCAAGTATTCTTGGCGGAAGAACTCTTCGAAGTCCTTCCAGGTGGTCCATCTGCGTCGGTGATTGATGTACCACTGCAGGGCTGTTCCGCGTAGCAAGACTGGAAGGCCTTGCAAGAGGGCGGTGGAGGTTAGCCCATAGGTGGCCTGCACGATTTCCAGTCGGTCGAGGAAATCGTCGGCTCCTTTTCCACCGTCGTACGTGACCCCGCTCTTCCGGAGGTCTTCCAGGGGGCTCAGGTCGGTGGTTGATGTTCCGGGCGGTCGCTCAGGCGGGGGGCTGGTCGATGTGTCGGTAGATCTACCGGCGGGGGACAATATCTTGTCCTCGTCTTGAGATCCCATAGCTCGGAGTCGTTCCACGACCCTGGCTAAAAGGTCGGCGAGCGGTCCGTTGGTCCCGGGTCGCGAAGGGTGCCCGGATTTTCCGTCGAGCGCCAGACTCGCGTCGTACAGCTGGGCCTTTGGCGATGGTGAACGCGCTACGATTGTCGGTCACGCAGTGATTCGAACGGGTGGTCTCGAGACCTCGGTTCCTTCGGCGCAGTACAATTCTTCGGAGGTAGGAGGATTTGGGGAAAAGCAGAGTTACGGTGGGAGTTGCCCTAATGGGGTCGGATAAACAGCGTTAGCACGAGTATTCTTCCCGAAGCGAGTGGCCGTGGAGATCCGGAGACGTCTGTCCATGCAGTAAGCGTCTTTCCGGCAGCCGAGGTATTCCCACGCCACGAAGACCGAGCTTCGTTATGGGATGGCAGGTTAAACGGTTTTCTGCGTCCGAAAAGGGAGCTCTTCGGTCGATCTCTTCGGACGCGCTCCGTAGGAGGAGAATAGCAGGTATACAGAAATAAAAGAAAGAGAGCGTTTGAGCGGCGAATAGATGTTTATTACAGAGAAGTACGTCTGTACAGTATCGCTCGCCCAGACGTTCTGCCTGTTGGGCCGTCGCGACTCGGTATATATGCACGGCGCTCCCCACTTTCGGTAGCGAGAGAGCGCTGTGCGGTAGCGCGGCGCTCGGTTTCGGCCTAGCGGTGGCCGTGAGTACTACGGTCGAGGAAGGAGAATCAAGCGCGAGAGGAGAGGGTCGCGACTACTATTCGCGTTACAACCCAGTATTAGGCCAATCGGTAGAGAATTAAAACAGCGTTTTTGTGACAAAAATAGTAACAGCAAACCGATTGTGCAGTTACATAAAAGGGGATACGTAAGTTAATAGGTACACTGATGGACATAATTATACGACACCCCATTTATTTAAAAAAAATATGTATAAGCTTGTATAGGTAGCGTAAATGATGATGGGATGAAAGAGTACTATTCGCGAACTCCATCACAATGTTAACAAACACAAAGCGTCGAAGCATTTCCAAAAATTGCAATGTGTGGTTTCTTCTGTAGGACAAAATTATAAGATATTAATGTTAGTCGATTACAGACAGTCGTTGAATCTAAATGTATTTGTGTGTTTCGTACTATGAATTATATTTATTTATATAATTATATTACTCTATTATAACTAAAATCATACCATGTAGTAAAGTTCTAACTGAAGAGGGAAAAATAGAAATCTTTCAAAGAAGAGCAAAAGGAGAGAATTTAAAACAAAAGTCACTAAAAATGAAAAGAAGTAGGTGTATAATTCGTAATTTTTTAAATAATCCAAAAAATTGCGGAAAAAAGAAGAGATCTGGAAGACAATCATCCCTTACTTTAAGAGATAAAAGAGCAGTTTTAAGGTGTGCATCAATTTCAACTCTTACACCTAGGCAAATTTTAGTAGAATGTGGGTTAAAAGTATCTGTAAAGACTGTAAAAAGAGTTATACAAAAGACACAGTATCTGAAACGAAAAAAATTTGCTGTTAAACCATCTTTGTCGATAGTACACAAACAGCGTCGACTGGATTTTGCTCTTAATCATCTACAGTGGAAGAAAAAATGGCGGAAAGTGCTTTTTACTGATGAAAAGAAAATGAATTTAGATGGACCTGATGGTTGGAAATATTATTTTCACGATTTACGGAAAGAAGCAAGAATTTTAAGTCGCCGTCAATGTGGTGGAGGATCTGTGATGTTATGGGCAGGCATCGGATATAATGGGAAAATTCATTGATAAAACTACTACAAGAGCAGATTCAGAATCATGCTGAAAGAGTGGCTGGTGAAAATTTCATATTCCAACAGGACAATGCAGCTGTTCATACAGCTAAAGTTGTAAAAAATTATTTTCATCCTCAAGATATACCAATTGTAGATTGGCCAGCACGGTCTCCGGATCTTAATATTATAGAAAATGTGTGGGGTCAGTTGAGTAGAAGAGTATACACGAAGGTGGCAAACAATATAATAGTCTGAATGATATGAAAGTTGCAATTCTAAAAGGTTGCGAAGACTTAGATCAACGAATATAAAACATTTATTCAAAAGTCTACCGAAACGAATGATCGAAGTTGTTCAAAATAAAGGAGGCTCTACACATTATTAGTACTTCAAAATGTGTATAAATTTTCAGAACTTTTGTAAATTCTCTTTTTCTTTTAAGCAGTGTCTTATAATTATGTCCAATCGAAATTGTATTATTTTTGAATAAATTAGAAATGTTTTATCATTTTTCGCAAAATTTATGAAATTGTTATTAAAAAATAAGCCATTTTCTTTTGACGAAGTGTATTTTAATATAACTACATTATTGAGTATCTAAACCAATATTTTTCGGGGTGGCTTATAATTATGTCCACCAGTGTATGTTTTTCACTCCCAACTCTGTTCCGCTTCTTGTTATTTACAATTTAATGATAAAAAATCGTGATTTTTGTCGTTTTTTGCTTATACATTTTAAACTAATGCAGCAATATCAATGCTCCAATGAGATAAAATGTAGGTGATGAAAATACCTACAGAATGAGACCTCGAACGTCTCGATCGGATACTGAGGAACGGAGAAAAATCTGGAAAACCGGAAAATTCAGCGTCTTTTCAAACATTTGTATCTTCGCCATTTTTTAAACTGAAGCGCTGGCCTTTTGGGAACAAGTAGTGATTGATATGTTCTTTATGTGTGCAAACAACGGGGATTGTCGGATAGGTGGTTTTCTCACAATCGCAATCTGAATATTTCAGTGCGCTTTCTTTCATCGGGCCTGTATGCGTTATCGTAAGACCGATTTTTATTTTTAAAAAAGATTTGAATAGTTGACGTCGTGTACTACAAAATGTATATTTTCATTTTTCGATCAAATGTGTTGAAGTATGAGAAAAGCCCTAGTAAACCTACCTTATATAGTCCAAAGGTTCCCAACGTTGTCGGTACCGCCCACCGGTGGGCGTTGAAGAGATCTAAGGGGGCGCTTTTGGTCGAAGACAAATTTGGAGGACGCTGAGGACCAATTGCCGCCCCCTGGGCAATACTCGCAAGAACGCGCCAAAAGTTTGATTAATGTGTACTAAAAATCTTCAAACGCATGTTTTAACAAATATCCTCAATGTTGAACAAATGTTGTAAATGTCAGTGTAATCAACAATTTACCAACAAAGAAAAAAAACAGATTGTCAATGGTGGAACGCGGCAATTTAAGATTGCTGATGACAAGTCTGACACCAAATATCGAAAAATTATTGTGGTTACACCAAGCTCAGCCTTCTCACTAATAATATTATATTAATTTTTTTAATAATATATACTTGTTTATCAAATTTTAAAGAATACATCAACATCTTAACATCTTTCAATAAAGTAATTTTAAGAATAACCGGTCCTTGCTTTTAAATATATGTATAATGTAGTAATATAGTATATTTCACCTAAAAGAGGCGCCGTCGAATGTTGCCAGTTTTAAAAAAAAACCCTCCTCCTCCTTTTCGAAGTCGGTTAAAAAGGGGGCGGTGGGCTAAGAAAGGTTGGGAACCTACCTTAAGGTACATACTCACGAAAGGATTTTTCGACGCACGAACGATTCGACGCACGGATTCGACCCCCACTTCTGGCTATCGCTCACGGGCTGTGCGCTGACGAACGCTTTACAAAAATCGATTTTCGTGAATTCGAAAAATGGAAAAACTGTTTACGTACATCGATAGAGGATAAATTGCTGTTTAATGTAGTGTAATCCGTTTTTTAATATTTGCTTCCGTTTTGCTGTGGTGCGCATTCAAAGGCAGTTGAAATTCGTCCAAGAAAAACGCTTACGATATTACTCCTAACTTCAATATACGATTCTAAAAAACTTTGCTCAGAAAGACGATATTCAAATGAATTATTACGTTTACTAGATTTGTATAGATAGTATTCAATGCATAAAGTAAGTCAAAATGTTAACAACTTTTTAAATAATAGGGTCTGCTTGGAGAGAAGTACATTTAAGTAAAATTGTAACTTTACGCATGGTTATAAAAAATTGTCCGCACTTGTCCGAGGTTTAATTGCTATCACAGGAAAGGGTGAACCATCCTCTATCAGATTCTGTAAAGATCAGGTGCTCCTAGGTACCTTATTTCGAGAAAATGGCGATTAAATTAGACTAAACACATGTTGGCCGCAGCGCTTGATAATCGAAAAGCGGTACCAGATGTGATGGTTTGCCTGTCATATAGACTTTTTAATGGATTTAGCGAGTAGATAAACATGTATATGAACTCCTCATGACAAACTAAGTTGCAATGTAGAAAATTTTTAAATAATGGGGCTCGAGTTTAAAATAATATATGATCGTACCGCGCTCCTACTGCCCAAGCGGTAGATCGATTATCGACCGCGAAAGACGCGAAACGAACGCGATACGATCGTGTGAGAAACTGCTAAGCAGGGAAAGCGGGAGAATGGCAGATTTTCCTACCCGGCAGGCGCTTCTGCATGCCGACTTCGTCCGCCCCACTTATTAATCTTTCAAATTTGCTCCGATTTGACAACGAAAGCGGGATTGAAAAAATCTGAATTTTTGGATACCTGTTAATAAAGCATTCACGCATCCGATACCATGAACGGCGTTAACGTGGGGTTGCTCGTTCACCCTGGAGATGGGCCTGAAGTTGGAGGTGGGTTTTCCCCAAAAAACGACATTTTCGAATTTTATTGCCATTCACGCGAGAAAAAGACATCAAAACTGTGTCACCCCGATGCCCTGGACTGTTGGACATGTAATCCACCCAACGAAACAACGTTCTAACCCTTACACTTGGGGGTAGACCACCTCTACCTCTGCCCCCCCTCCATTCTGCTCCAAACATGGTGAATTTCATCACCCTCCGATGTGTGGAAGCGCTCCCTTACGAAGGGGGTTGAAAATTTGCGAGCTGTTCCACCCCCCCCCCCCCAAAGGGTGCCCATGGGGTGCACGGTATGAGTGATCGCATTTTCTGGATCAGGGAAGTCCAGAGAATGCATTGAGCCTAAAATTGAAACCGTCGTCCAAAAATTGTGGATTTTAGAGGGGAGGGGGGTTGTGGGGGGGTGGTTTTGTCCGAGAGGGATTTCAAGGGATGGATTTTGTAGAGGGCATCAAAGTGAATCGTCCCAAAGGTTTTTTTGAAGTTTTCAACCCCTCCCGTCACTCCTGGCCTTTTCCAAAGAGTCGTTTTTTTACACCCTCCCCTTTAGGGGAGCGAATTAACCTCTTCACATCAACCCTCGCCAATGCAACTTTGCACACACCCAGAAGACACTTGAAGACTATTCCTCACGAAATACCACCGAAATCGGTTGAAAACTCTCATAGTTATAAGCATTTGAAGAATCGTTCCGGTTTGCTTGTTCGGTAGTGTATATCTTTCCACAACGACAAGGTAGATTGTTACGGACAGAATGTAACAAAAAAAAAATGAAACATAAAAAAAGGAGGTTACAGAGGATACCATTTAATACCCTGTCATTTAACGTATATCATTTAGTGTATTAACGATACCTCCAATGGGGAAGTAGGCGATTTCGGACGCTGACGGTCGGAGTCAGTAGTTCATGGGTTCGCTCATGACTAGAAGCCTTTACGTGCACGGGGGAACCCGTGGCCGTAATTTGCCGTAACACCGAGAGTACAAAACTGCTCGGGAGTGGCAAATGTCTCCGTAACAACGGCAGCTAACAACTGACCGAGAGTGGTGACTCCTTACCATAGCACCGAGAGCCCATGCTGCTCGGGAGAGGTAAGAACCGGGCGTGGACGGGCAACTCGTACCGCGACCGGAAGGCTGTCTGCGAGATCATAAGCGCCTGAATGCATATCGTTTGATCTTGTCGAATCTTATTGTAAGATGGGTTTACTAATTGCCGCGACGAGTCGGAGAACTGTTCGCGTGTGGAAATCGGTCAAGAAAGTAAACCCGAAAAGTCCCTCGCGGGGCCTTTTGTGCTAACGTTCCGATAGCTCGCATTTAGGGAAGAAATATTAAACGACACCGTCAAAGTGCAGACCGCGCCCGTTTGACGGCGAATGCCGAGCGATCATCGGCGAGCAGGCTTTGTGTCTGAACGCGGAGCCTCGAGTCGAGCGCGAAAAGAAGAAACCGCGTGACAATAAACCGAAGGAGGACACGTGCCGAATTCTCAAAGGTTCGATGGAGTTTTGGTAGGAGACTCAGGAGGGGATGGATATTATAAAGCATTAGCACGTTAGCCATCATACCAAACAGTTAGATATAATCGTGAAACCGTCGCAGAACATAGATATTTTATCACTTATAACCATATACTTCCCAATACAATATCACTACATGTAGGCTTAAAATAATTATTTAATTTGCGGCGTCCAAATGTCACAAATACAAACTGACAGGTTATACAGGTTAGAAATGACAACTGTTGCAAATACAAACTGACAGATTATACAGGTTAAAAATGAACGAGCGGCGTGAACGGCAGCCATATTACAATTCCGGTCGACGAGCCCTGCCGACTGATTCCGAGAGTCGACGAATCGACGAACAGCCTTAGCTCCTATTGGCTAAGTGTTGACGAAAAATTCCTTGTCAAAGGAAAAGAAAAATGCTGCAGTTTTTGACACATTCATGATATGATATTACGATATCTCTGTCGTTCGTGGACCAATTTTGTTGATTTTTGTTTTATTCGAAAGCTTATGCGCGATTTGTATTAGAAAAATGGCTTTAGATTTAGAAAATACAGCAGGCGTGATGAGATATTAATGAAAGAAGTTTCCAGTTAGGTTAGAATGGATCATCTCTCCTGTAAAAGATAAGCGGTAGCGCCACGTTATACGGGGTGGCTGTAAAATTTTTCATGAACTTGGCGTCGAGACACTACCGCGTCCCTAGATTTTCGTTATTTCAAAGTTTTTGTAGTATTTCTAATAAATTGACTGAATTCATGGCAGTAAGTTTATCATGGCTGTGCATTTTAGCTTTATAGCTTTAAGATTGATTTGAATACTGCAATGCGAAGGAAACGATTTTATACCTTGAGTAATGCTGTTTGTGCTATTTTGCACAAATTTTTGTAGAATATAGTAAAATAAATCGATAGAATACAAAATAAATAAAAAATTAAATTTCTGTGAATTTCGACAGATTACTTTTATAATTACGTTTTATAATTACTGACATTTATATTGTTAGAATTTTCAATGCTTTTTAATTAATATTTTATTGCCGCCATTCTAAATACGAACATAAAAAGATAAAACAAACAAATTATTACAATAATATATAAAAGTTTGGCTACAACCCTACAGAAATAACAAATCTATACCTAGATATAAATAAATCTGTAAGAGTAGGTAATTTCATAATTTTCATAATTGAGAAGATGTGTGGAAATGCCTGTGTGGCCTGTGTGCCCGTGTGGAAATACAATACAATGTAGGCAATTACAAACATAATGTTCTAGTAAACTTTCCGTCTATTACTATTTACACATTCCTACCTATACCTACAGACCAGGTCAAAATACATCTTGAATGGCGACAATTAGCATCAGACGTTTACATATGAGGAGTTTCAGTGTTGAAATCAGTATAACATTCAAATTTGTAGATTCAAATGAATTGAACTTTTCACTTAAGGGGTTAGTCGCAGTCAGGAAGAGGAAAAACGAAATTTCTTTGTGATTTTTTTGTAGTTATTAAATAATAATTTGCATAAATAACAAGTAAGTATATTATAACGCATGTTTTAAAGAACTAAAAAACATTTTTTGTTTTAAGAAACGTTTAATTTATATCGTCATAACAGCCGATGACGTAGACGATGATTTAAAAACATAGGTTTGCGGTGTGCAAGATTTCTCTACACTGGTTTACCTGAAAACAAAAACAAAGGTAGATTTCGAAAATAGAGGATATCCTTCAATACAGGATAAAAAAAAGTATACAAGAAAATAAATAATCCTTCGATCAGGGACCCGTCGGTCTAATATATTTTCTAAATCTACCTTTAGTTTTGTTTTCAGGTGCACCAGTTTGAAGAAATCTTGCTCACCGCAAACCAAGCGGCCACCCACGCCATCGCCTGTTATGACGAAATGGATTAACCTTTTTTTAAAACAAAAATTCTTTTATAGTTCTTTGAGACATACTTTGTAATATATTTACATTTCATTAATTATTATTTACATTCATTAATTATTATATTTACATTTCAAAATTATTATTTAAAAAAACACACACAAGAAACTGTCCATTTCCATTTTCCTGACTGCGACTAACCCCTTAACGAGATGTAACATATGAAATGTCCGTTGGAAAGTAGTTCTTTTGCAACAAAAAAAAAAAAAACATTAGGTATTTGCGAATCAAGATAACATAAATCCTATGAAAGATTTCATTTACATAAGGTAAAATCAACAAGTTCGAAAAGTGGGTTTCCCATGAGCTGAATATAAACAGAAAGAATCGACGACACGAAGTATGCATTTCATTGATTCAGCGCCATTCTCTCGAGCTATTCTTAGGTTAGACAGTGAGTTGTGACGAGAACTGATCTGATCAATAGCTGGGTGTTCCTCAATTACTATGGTAATGTTGGTATACAAGCTAATGTTGACTATGTGGTTGCTCGTGATACGTGATATTTACTACATCATCTGAAAATGGGGTAAAGCATCATTATCTAATTTTACTCTCAATGTTTAGTGGTGTTTTATTAAAAATGAATAAAGAGGAAATCCTTAGTCTTGCAGATGTACATTTTTGTTGACGTTTGGATTACTATACTGTATGTAGATCATCTTCAAAACTGGAAAAATTGCAGTAGAATAAATATACTATAATAATTTTCTAAGAACGTTACAGTGTTCGAAATTAACGACGAAAATGTACAAAAATGAAAATAAAATTTGTTAAAGGGACCTTAGGGCCCGTATTCACAGTCGCGACTTAACCATTGTCTTAAGAAGTTCTTGACTAAGTTCGCCTTATTGGAATAAGCATTGCTTGAGTCGCTATGTACTCACAGTTAGCGAATAAGCTCGACTTAGTTAAGAAATCGATGCTTAAGGTTTGCTTAGTTGAGCAAATGCTTAAGTTTAACGATCGGCTATTTCCGTTGATTTTCCATTGTAACAACCAATTAAAATGATTCTTGAAAATGCAGCATTATTTATGTATCTTATTCGTGCCCGTCCTGAATTGAACATTTGTCCTGGTGGCTCCCCTCGACGGAATTTTATTAAATTTATTTTTTTGTTTATTGTTAATCAATTATTAAGGGTAGAAAATAAGTAATTCATTTTTTGCGGGTGGTAATTACAAACAACCCTGTGAGTCATGCCTACAAAAGAAATCAGAAATGATGATCGGTTATTTAGTTACCACACGTAAAAGTTTAAAAACTGTCGAATTCCTGGAAATGGTTAAATAATTAAATAGAAACAAAAATACCAGCTATGCATACGATAGGGAGGCAACTACGGTCAACAATTTTGTAATTGATATCATATTTTCCTTAAAAGTTCATTATTTCTTAAACGATATCCATTGTTTACATATACGCTCATTGGATGATAAAATAGTAAATAATTAAAAAGAAACAAATCTGGCAATATGCATATAAAGGAAGGACATTTATTGTATGATATAAAAAAAAGTTTAATAACATTAGGAATATACAATATTATTTATACATATAACTCCATTTCGTATTTTTTAAGAAAGGAGAAGGAGTTACGAAGCCGCTATTTTCATATTTATTTTCGCACGCGTGATTAAGTCATGTATACTGTTGACTCAAAAATGTAACCTCAATTAAGTGAAATAAGAACACGTTTTAATGAATAAGGCGAACTTATTCGACTATGAATTCACAAGGACTTAAGACTTTCTTAAGAATCGACTGTGAATCTAGAATAGACAACAATTGCTTTCAAAAGGAAATGCTTAAGTCGATGCTTAAAGCGTTACTTATTCGACGACTATGAATCTGACGAACACTTTAAGCATATGCTTAAGGCCAGCTTAGAAATAAGTTGCGACTGTGAATACCGCCTTAGGATTGTATTGTTTAATAGACATGTGCGCCCGAACGAACAGTTGTTCGGGAATTAAGCACCAAGGGCCGGAAGTTATATCAGTACATTTCGACTGTTTATATCTTGATAACGAAGCCTCAGATCGCAAAATGGTGGACTTTTTTATTTGTATTGATGTAACAACTTTATCCTTCAAAAAAGGTCCCACAAATTTGGAAACATCCTGTATATACATTTTATGCAAATAAGGCTCAATTCCTTACTATACCTATACTATACATGGGTAAAAATATATTGTTTTCAAGAGTGAATAATATTATTAATGGAATTATTTCGTTAAAAAGGTGCAGCACGTTTACTTTGTCCTCATAATACGAACATGTAATGTGCTATAACCTAATGGAATTATATGATAAAAATGAAAAAGTATCATACTTTTTAACCGACTTCGAGAAGGAGGAGGTAACTAAATTCGACATATATATTTTATAACCGACTTCGAAAAAGGAGGAGGTAATTAAATTCGTCATGCATATTTTTAACTTCCCGATTTATAGGAAAGTTATGGTATTTGCCCCAAAAATGAAAAATCGATTTTTAAGCAGATCTCCATGTTTCAAGGTCATTGGAGTCACTTTAGTCTATTTTTAACAAATTGTTCGTGTGTGTGTGTGTGTGTGTGTGTGCGCGCGCGCGTGCGTATATATGTACGTATGTAAACAAATTTTTCGTTAACGTTTTCTAAAAAATTAATAGCGAGATCAAAATGATCGATGGTGCAATCGATGTGTATCAATCTAACTTAGAGCTGATTAGATTTTGTTCTAATTCGGTCCAGTAGTTTTTTAGTTTTTTTAAGAAAACTTAACTCAATAATCCAATCTAGATGGGAAAATATAGCGAATGAGCGAATAACTAAACGGAAATAATATATATACATATATTACTATCATTACATTTGTATGCATATGTATAACACATATACATATACATACAGGGTGCTCCAAAAGTATGGAAACAGTCAAATATTTCCAAACTGGAACATTTGTGAGAATAATGGTTTCGAGAAATGTTTTAGGGTTTCAAAAATTCTATTGAACATGTCGAACATGTTGAATTCTATTGATTCTATTGATCTTCAAAGGACCGGCCAAAGTCACGTCTGTGAAAGCTGGCTATGAGACCTTTTCAAAACACTAGTTTCAAACTTTTTTTTTTTACGCGATAGATGGCGCTGTAATCGGAAATCGGGAAGTTCCTTGTGTGGCCCGTGTTGGTTATTTTATTTAAGAATATATAACTTTACATAAAACTAGTTATTAAATTAGGAACACAGATAGAATAGAGATTAGTATACATGTTGGTTATTATAATACATTTTTGGGAACATATATGGAACACGTTCCATGCACCACGCGCTAGCCGTAAGACGTAACGAACGCCATGAACAAAAGACACCCTTCCGCTCATTGGCGCTGCGGATACAACCGCATCTTATACGCTCGAATTTCAACACTCCCCCTTATTCGAGGGTCAATTTCTTAAAAACAAACTTTACGACAAATTAAATCATTTTCTTAAGCCTAATGACTCAATACAATTCAAATGTTTGCGCTTCGGAATCAACTTCATTAACATATCAGCTACCATATCATTCGTGCTTAAATATATTACGTTTATGTCTCCCTTTTCCTGAGTTTCGCGAGAAAACTGATATCGTATATCAATATGCTTGCTTTTAGAATGTTCCACGCTGTCTTTACATAGAGTTATCGCACTCTGATTATCGCAAAATATAGTAGATGCGTTAGGTATAAAATCTTCAAATCTAGAATAATGCAAAAATCTTCGCATATAAATAATTTCTTTAGTAACTTCTGAGAGAGCTACGTATTCAGCCTCCATGGTCGATAATGCCACGCATTTTTGTTTTCGTGTACTCCAACTAATGGGGCCGCCTGCCATGGTAACAACGTAACCGGAGCATGAATGCCTATTTACCAAATCGCCAGCCCAGTCGGAGTCTACATACGCTTCTAACACAGTATTACTTTTAATATAATTTAGCGAGTATCCATAGTTCCTTTTAAATACCGTAACACATATTTTCGCTTTTTCCAATGGCTAATATCTGGATTTTCATAAAATCTACTTAACGCACTTGCTGCGAAGGCTATGTCTGGTCGCGTTGTATTTGCTAAATATATTAGATTTCCTATCAACTCACGATAGGGTTTTCCTTGCATTTCTTTTATACTTTCCTGTGATGGCGATGTGCTTATAAATTTTTCATTTGGCTCAAGCGGTGTCCCTATTGGTTTACAATCTTCCATACCGAAGCGTTTTAATAAATTCTCTATATACCGACGCTGTAAAATTCTTATACTTCCTGTCTTTCCATTTCTGTCGATGTGCATACCTAAAATGTCTTTTACTTCTCCTAAATCATTCATCTTAAATTTAGCTTTCAATAAGTCTTTAACTTTATGTATTCTACTTAAACTTTTTGATCCTATTAACAAGTCATCAACATACACTATAATTATAATTACTTCTCGTTCATCTGAATTTACATAAACACATGGATTAATTGGATTTTTCTTAAAACCTATACTTATTAGAAAATCACTTAGTTTCTTATACCATTGTCTCCCTGCTTATTTAAGCCCATATAATGGTTTATTCAGTTTACATACCTTTTCATCTTTGGAGACTTCCTTGAACATTTGAGGTTGAGACATATATACACTAACGATCAAAACTTAGCGGACAGATTTTTAAAAGGTTCAAAAACATGGAAGCTTTCAACCGATTGGAATTAAACTCTGTGAGAAGTAGTTTTGTAGTGTCCTCTGGGCGTGTGTAAAGTTACATGGGCGAGGGTTGATGCGAGGGGGTTAATTCACCCCCCTAAAGGGGAGGGTGTAGAAAACGCCTCTTTGAAACAGGCCAGGGATGACGGAAGGGGTTGAAAAATTCAAAAAAACCTTTGAGGCGACTCTCCTTGATGCCCTCTACAAAATGCACCCCTTGAAATCTCTCTCGGACAAACCCACCACCTCTAAAATCCACAATTTTTGGACGACGGTCTCGATTTTGGACTCCTTGCATTTTCTGGACTCCCCTGATCCAGAAAATGCCAAGAACCACGCTGTACCCCCTATAGGCCTCCCCTTGGGGGGTAGAATAGCTTGCAAATTTTCAACCCCCTTTGTAAAAAAACACTTCCACGCATCGGAGGGCGATGAAATTCACTATGTTTGTTCTCGATACGTTAAGGATGACTGCCGAAAAGGTCTCGTTTCGAAAACTGCCCCCGGAGCTAAATGGAGGGGGAGCAGATGTAGAGGTGGTTCACCCCCAAGTGTAAGGGTTGGAACGTTATTTCGTTGCATAGATCACATGTCCAACAGTTCAGGGCATCAGGCTGACACAGTTTTGATGTCTTTTTCCAGCGTGTATAGCAATAAAATATGAAAATGTCGATTTTTTTTAAAAACTTGCTACCAACTTCAGGCCCATCTGCAGGGTGAACGAGTAACCCCACGTCAACGCCGTTCGTGGATTCAGACTCGCGAATGCTTCATTAGCAGATCCTCAAAAAATCAGATTTTTTGAATCACGCTTTCGTTGTCAAATCGGAGCAGATTTGAAAGAGTAGTAAGTGGGCCGGACGGAGTAGGCATTCAGAAGTGGAGCGAGTGCCTGCACCCTTACGTGGTCAACCCACGTTAAATTGGGGTCCGGTCTGGTCTGACTACGTACGGGTGCAACGAAACAACGTTCCAATCCTTACACTTGGGGGTGAACCACCCCTACATCTGCTTCTCCTCCATTCGCTCCGGGGGCAGTTTTCGGAACAGGACCTTTTCGGCAGTCATCCTTAACGTATCGAGAACAGACATAGTGAATTTCATCGCCCTTCGATGCGTGGAAGTGTTTTTTTACGAAGGGGGTTGAAAATTTGCAAGCTGTCCCCCCCCCCCCCAAGGGGAGGCCAATGGGGGGTACAGCGTGAGCCTTGGCATTTTCTGGATCAGCGAAGTCTAGAGAATGCATGGAGTCCAAAATCGAGACCGTCGTCCAAAAATTGTGGATTTTAGAGATGGTGGGTTTGTCCGAGAGAGATTTCAAGGGATGCATTTTGTAGAGGGTATCAAGGAGAGTCGCCCCAAAGGTTTTTTTGAATTTTTCAACCCCTTCCGTCATCCCTGGCCTGTTTCAAAGAGGCGTTTTTCTACACCCTCCCCTTTAGGGGGGTGAATTAACCCCCTCGCATCAACCCTCGCCCATGTAACTTTACACACGCCCAGAGGACACTACAAAACTACTTCTCACAGAGTTTAATTCCAATCGGTTGAAAGCTTCCATGTTTTTGAACCTTTTAAAAATCTGTCCGCTAAGTTTTGATCGTTAGTGTATATTATCTATTAAATCACCTTGAACGTATGCAGTGGTTACGTCCATTTGATGCACATACATTTCTTTTTCAACACTGCATGCTAAAAATGTCCTAATATTCTCATATCTGGCCACTAGTGCAAACACTTCCTCATAATCAACTCCTTTTGTTTGTTAATCCCCTTGTGCTACTAATCGTGCTTTAAATTTGTCCAAGGATCCATCTTGTTTTGTTTTAACTTTAGAACCCCATTTATTAGTTATTACCTTCTTATCTTTAGGTTCGTTTACCAAATCCCATGTGTGATTTTCGATGAGTGAGTCATATTCTTTCTTCATTGCCTCTACTCATTGCGTTTTTTGTGGACTGTTTATGGCTTCCCATACATTATTCAGTTCTATATATTGATTATGATTTGCTGTTAGGCCTGACTGATAGATCTTTCGCGGCCTCCCTACATATCCTTTTCTCTGAATTTTTGGTCGCCCACGTCCTCTTTTAGCTGGTGTATCATCATCTATCTCTTTTTCTTCATCTTCTGAATTTTCTTCTATTTGTTCAACTTCTGAAATTTCTTCTTTTTCTTTTCCTACTGTGATTTGTTCTTCTCCTTTGTCTTCTGTTGTATGTTTTAGGGGTGCTTCAAAAATTGCATTATTCCTTTCTTGTAGATATGTTGTATCTTCTCGAATTCGAATGTCTCTTCGTTTTACTATAGACCTGGTTCCTCTTTCCCAAAGTCTGTATGCTTTGGCTTCTGGTGAATAGCCTACTAAAACGTACTGTTTTCCCTTAGGTTCAAATTTATTTCTGTTTGGTCTCTTTTTAAGAGCAAATGCACAGCTTCCAAAAATTTTCATGAATCCAATGTGAGGTTTTCTTCCTGTCCATGCTTCATAAGGCGTAACATTTTCTAAGACTCGTGTAGGACAACGATTCTTTATAAACGCTGATGTATTTATTGCTTCTGCCCATAGTGAAAATGGAACTCCTGCTTGTAGAAGCATACATCGTGCTGCTTCAACTAAACGGCGGTTTGGCCTTTCAGCAACACCGTTTTGCTGGGGTGTATATTCTACAGATAATTCTCTTGATATTTCTTCTTTCTTGAGAAATTGCGTGAATTCATTTGATAAATATTCCTTTGCATTGTCTGTAATCTTCTTATCGAACAACCAGTAGCTTTTTCAACTTTCGCTTTATATTCTTTGAATACTTCAAATATATCTGATTTCCTTTTCAGTATTGCGACTTCTGTATATCTACTCTTATCATCAATGAAGGTAGCAAAATATTTTGCTCCCCCTAACGACATGGTTTGCATTGGACCACATATATCACTATGTATTAGTCCAACTATATTTTTCTCAGTTTTCGTTGAATGTGAATAAGGTAACTGATGTATTTTACATTTATCACAAATATCGCAGTTTATATTTGGACTACTTACATTTTCTATTATTCCTTTGACTAAATCACAGTTTTTCAGCCTCTTAACGTCATTGAAATTTCTATGTCCTAATCTTTGATGCCATTTAAGCAAATTTCTGTTGCACTTTGAGATAACATAGCTGATTGACTGTTTTTCTCATCTACTATGTATAGTCTATCTTGCATTGTGGCTTTCATGGCAATAGATCCATTTTGTCTTCTTACAACAGCATTATTTTTATAAAATGTTACCTTATATCCATTTTGTGTAATACTTGATACTGACAATAGGTTGTTTTTAAAATCTGGTACAAACATAGTGTTTTTCAATTTTATACTATTTGTATTTCTTTCATTTAGCTGCACTGCAATCTCAGTTTCTCCTTTTCCTCTAGAATTTGTGTAATTTTCTGTAGCCATATATATTTTACTGTTTTGTTCTGCGTCAATTTTCTTAAATTTATCTTTATTATTGCACATATGCATAGTAGCTCCACTGTCAAGGTACCATATTTTGCAGTCCAGTATTTAAAGCAATTGCAGTCACTGCGTCCTCTCTATAGTTTTTGACTTTTTTATAACCTGTGTTATTTTTACAATACTTTGCTATATGACTTATTTTTCCACATGTAAAACATTTTACATCAGTCTTTTTGTTCTCATGTTTCTCCTAACGACTTCTTTGGTAATTCTCTCTTGATTGCCATTTAGTATACGGTGGTTTCTTTGACAGTAGCGCTTCCTCATTGCAAACTTGATGATGTCCGTCACATTCCGTTTTCCTTATGTCTTCTTCCATTAGTTTTATTTTAAGTTCTTCAAGTGTAGGCATGGTCTCTCTAGATTCTATGGCAATACAAAACATTTCATACTCACTTGGCAATGAATTAAGCAACATTATCGGTAGTATAGCATCTGGTAGTTGTATACCAGCTTTGTCTAGTTTTTCTACCTTTTGAATAAACTCATTTATATACTTTGATGAGGATCTTTCTTCATTCTGTATAATTGTTTGAATACAACACATTTTTTCATGGGACCTTGTGATTCATATATCTGCTTTATCGTTTCCCATGCTTCCGATGAGGTTTCACATGATTATACTGACTTGTTTTCACGCTTAATAATCAGGTCGAGGGCCTTCTCATCCTTTTGTATCCATGCAGCTGCATTTTCTTCCGTTTTTATAATCGACTTATCAACATATCCCCACAATTCATTGATTCGAAGCACACTTTTCATTTGTACTTTCCATGTTTCATAGTTTGTGTTATCTAATTTTTCAATCTGTTGCGCGTTTACGACACTCCTGATTTCCTCTTTTTTTTCTATTATATACCAGACCACGTGTTCACTTAACCTCACTAAATTTCACGAACCGGCCAAGGCCCATAACCTGTTGGTTATTTTATTTAAGAATATATAACTTTACATAAAACTAGTTATTATATTAGGAACACAGATAGAATAGAGATTATTATACATGTTGGTTATTATAATACATTTTTGGGAACATATATGGAACACGTTCCATGCACAACGCCCTAGCCGTAAGACGTAACCAGGGCCCCAGGGCCCCCAAGCTCTACTCTTGTGACCATGAAAAATATTAAAGAATTATTTATTAAAATGATTTAAGCCGGGTTTAATTAATATATATAAAAGCCGTATATAAAAGCTCGCGCTTTCTTTTTTAATTTCAACTAATAAACTAATTCTTCTAATTTCTAACAAAAATTTCAAATTCCGAAGAAGGGAATTGTGTCTTCAAAGGTGTCTGCATACTTTTTCGTTCCAGTGTACATTATTGATTGGAATCATACCTAGACAAAATTTCGAAATTATTGTTTAATTATTAATGTCTTCTTTATTTAAATTTATGTTTATAGATGCCACAAAGTATGCGCAATCATCGGTTGCAAAGGCAGCAAGAAACGCATGTTCCATTTCCTCTGTCTGCTGAAGGACAAAGACAGGTGCAGGGATCTAGACAGGGATCTAGTACCAACCTGCAACTTACCAGGTAATAATTGATTGTACACTTTTTAATGTATATTTAACAAATTTTTAATGAAAATATTTAATAAATTCTATTAATATCAATTAGCACCTGCTGCATCTGTCAAGCCACAGGAGGAAACTGGAATGGAAATTGAAGAAGAAGAAGATCGTAAGTTTTTGATCTCTATACATATGATAAAATGATATATAAACATAACATTTATACACTATATGTAAATGAGAAGACCTCCAACATTTAATGTATATACAATGTTATATAATTTAGTTAATATAGATCAACCCGTGCTCACCGTTGGATGCCAGGACAATGTGGAATTTCAGGACAGCGTGGGACTGAAGGACAACGTGGGACTGAAGGGCTTCATTGACTCCGACGCCTATAATGTGCTTTCCTGGTTCATCCAGAGGTTAGTGCATTACCTTACAATAATATTATCTTCTATTGCATTCTTTTTTTTAGTTATGATAGGTATTTAGTATTATGTGTGTCATTTAAAAGGTGCTTCTATTAATTCTTCGTTACAATTACAGATTGTGCTGTCCAAAGGGGTCGACGCCAAGCAGCCTGCAGGAAATGCTTTAAATATATTTAGTATTTTTATAAATAGTAGAATTAGTATAAAATTTCATTAAACAATAAATAAAAAAATAAAAAGGTGATAAAAATTAAATGGAATATACTTTCATTGAAGTCTGTGTAATGCATTACACAATTTTTCTGAATACCGCCAAAAACTCCTGAATATGTTATGAAATGAGGAAAGTGTGTGTATGTGTGTAGCTATTTTCTTTTTAACGGCAAATTTTGCATATCGTACACCATTCCTTATCACTAGACTGCGGATCTTTATGCAAAATAAAATATTCGCGAACATCCCTATAAAAATTGAACCTAAATAGGACTTTATTTTATTCTGCAAATGTTATAACATGAACTTTACTTTCAATCTTTTTTATATTCTTGCATATTGTTTGCATTTTGTAGTTTCTTGCACATTCAAATTTTCTATAAATGCATAAAGATCCGCAGTCTACTTATCACTTTCATGTAAGTTTCATATAACTAAACGGAGAATATATACCTCACTCTAATTATATTTATTTTCCGTTTGAAGTGTTGATGGGTGCTACTTTCGGGGTCTTCTCACAAGTCTCCTTCAGTTTCCTCCATCTTCCATTAAAGTTGCAGCTTATACTAGCTTCAGACCCACAGATATGTTTAAAAATTGTCGTTCTGATTATGTCCTCAACTGTGCTTTGCTTGATGGTTGGCTCAATTGGTTGTCACGTAATGGCGACACATCTATCCTCACGCATTTTCGGTATTGGCCAGGTCAAAACACGCGTTCTCGGTATTGACCTAGGCAAAAGCTATCGCGTGACGAAGGCACCGCGCGCTCGTACGAACGATGGAGCCGGGTCACTATTCAGGTATCAGAATATGATTATGCAGTGTGACTGCTCGAAGAAAAGTCTCTGTCTCTTCAGTCACCTCTAGTTTGAGGAATTTTCGCCAACCATCCAGTAAAGCACGGTAGTGAGAAATTATACCGTCCCTCGATGGTATCTTTGTGTTTTATATTTTACTATGTATCATACAGGCCAATATGATACATAAATATGTAAAATACATTTACACATTTATACATAATTGCATTACTTATATATATTTTTCTTTCCATAGAAAACATAAGAAGAATCATCAAAGATTCAACAATGGAGGAACCCCGGAAGAAAACGCTGTTCAAAGCTGTGGCAAAAGTTTTGTAAAGTTTTGCATTTCGTGCAGACCGGTGTGTGTCAGGTTTTAGAAAGCCTGCCAATATATTTGGCAAAGTTATTTCTTTTGCCAAGCATCGAAACGCTTAGGAAACTAATATCGCAAATTCCAGCTTTTAGTGGAATTTGCGATAACGTTTTTGAAGAACTCAAACAGCGGTCCAACTTATTCGTCGATAAGAAAAGCAGATACGCGTGTCTGCTTTTTGATGAAATTAGTTTATCGCCTCAAGTACAGTATAATCCCTCAATGGATGTAATTGAGGGATTTGTAGATACTGGTTTTTCGCGTAATTTAGATATCGCGAATCATGCTACAGTGTGGATGCTGAAAGGAATTCATGGTGTGCGACCGTAGAAACAACCTGTTATATATTCATTTTGTAAAGGTTCCAGCTCAGCTGAGAACCTTGTTCGTATGTTTAAAGAAATAGTTCGCCGTGCATGTCAGGCCGGTATAGTAATAGTAGCAACAGTTTGTGACCAAGGAAGCACAAATTCCAAAGCTATTCAGAGCTTATTAGATTCCTCGAAGAGAAATGCTTTTCAGGAATCGAATGCACTGCGGCATAATGTTATTGTAATCGACAATAACATGATTGTACCGCTGTTTGGTGCCCCCGCCCCCCCCCCATTTGTTAAAATGTGTCCGCAACAACTTGCTGACAAAGGACTTGAGGTTTAAATTCCAAGATAATATTTCACGGGTGATTAAATGGTCACACGTGGAAGATCTATATTTTTTTGATAGCAGTAATGTTTATGAGGGCCGACTCCTGCATAAACTTACTGCTAAACATGTTGTTTCTAGTAAAATCCCTAAAATGAAGGTCAAATATTGCACCCAAGTTTTTAGTCGAACAGTTGGAGCCTTAATGACACTGATGAGCAGTAGCAAGGCTAAAAGTGTGTGCGGTACACGTGAAATGTCGGGTGATGGAATTGACACTGCTCGACTTATTTATTTTATGAATAACACTTTCGACAGTGTCAATAGTAGTGTTGCGCAGTCGACAAGTAGAACAGACATGACTTTAGTAAATATTTGGAATGTATCTATTTCGGGGTTTCGTAGCATAAGCTTTTTGAAAAGAAAGCCTACGGATAAGGAGCATCCAAAGGTACTGCAAAATTGGATTAGGACTCTTCAGAATTTAAAATTTTTTAAATCTCATCTGCGCGATCTTGGTTTTGTTGAATTTGTTACGCGTAATTTTAACCAAGACGCGCTTGAAAATTTTTTCGGCCAAATAAGGCAACATGGTGTCCGCAACACTAATCCCACTTGCAGAGCCTTTCAAGGATATTATCGAACATTGCTTATCAATTCATATATCGCAATTGGTAAGTGGGGATACCAATTGCGAATCTGAAGAATCCGCAGGGTTTCTATGTAACTTAAAAAAATTTATATCGGTTGCTCCACCGATGGAGGTCCACCGTGTACCGACGGACGAAAATGTAATTTCTCTAAATTTTAATGTTCCAAGGGCACCTGAATTAGCTATTCAGGCTGCCATTCGATATGTTACGAGAATTATTCGCAAAAAATATGTTTGCAAAAGTTGTTTGGCCTTATTTTTCAAAACCGACAATTTCGGGGAATATTCGTCGATGTATAGTGGATGCACATTTTTAATTTCTAAGGTCGTGTCTGTTTGCTATGCAAATGTTTCCAACATAGCACACATTTCCGGCCTTGCTACGGCTATTAAATTACAAATTTCGGAGTATATAAAATTTGATTTCATATGCTCCGAACATGGAAATGATTTGAGAACATATGTACGCAGAGTGTACAGAGAGTACGCACTTCTAACGCGACCTATCGAGGTGCGTACACCTAATGTAAGCAAGACATGATTTATGTTTTAATATGTTGCACTTAATTTAAAATTTCTCTTTTAAATTAAGTAGTCTTTTTTTCCAATATCTTTAATACTTCATTTTTTACATTTGAAATCTTTTTAGTGTACTTTATTTTCCACATAATAAATCAAATCTTGTATGAAAGTTAATTATCTAAACTATATTTTTATCGTATTATATATTCAATTCTATTTTTTGAATTATATATTCTACTGTATTTTTTTAATTATATATTCTATTGTATTTTTTTTTATTATATATTCTATTGTATTTTTTCTATTATATATTCCATTGTATTTTTTTAATTATATATTTTATTGTATTTTTTTAATTATATATTTTATTGTACTGTATATTTCTTTACATTTATGTATAATAAATTTAATTTCATAAAGTAGGGCCTTTTTTTCCTTCATTTACTTTTTATTCAATTTTCTTTTAAAACAGGTATAAATACACATATATAGGACCATGCTGTTGTGTGTGTGGCTCACGGATTATGTTGTATGCGGTAGTAACGACACTGGCGCCGCCAAACCCCGGGGGCTCAAACTAAATCGGGCTTCAACGCGAAATACGGTAGCTTGGCGGCCTTGGACGTAACGAACACCATGAACAAAAGACACCCTTTCGCTCATTGGCGCTGCGGATACAACCGCATCTTATACGCTCGAATTTCAACAGCCCGTAAAGGGTCGCACGCAAAATAAACATGAATAGCTAGATATATGAATTAAGCGAGCAAGAACAACCCTACTCGCGAGCTCGCGAAGCGAGCAAACAAAAAGGACCCCACTCGTTTTCTTTTTTTTTACATCTGCTCGTCGATTACGCCGAGATGGCTGGACCAATCGGGATGAAACCTTTTACATCTTGTAGAGCATGTCTTCCAGTTGGTCCCGTTATCAAGACATTTTACGATTTGACATTTTTTACCCGTTTTTTTTGTTGTTGCGAAAAACCGAAACATTTAATACTGCTTCTTACTGCGAGATGGATGGACCAATCGGATTGAAGCTTCTTGCATCTGGTAGAGCATAACTGCTACTTGGTCCCATAAAAAAATATTTGACCTTGTTTTATTTTTTACCACTTTATACTACTTTTTATCTGAAAAAGAGTACTATTTCACGTATGTTTGACCTAACATCGATGAACTCGATGATAATCCTTACGTTTGGCTGACGAGCAGGTTTTCGTGATGATCACATTTGCAAAAATTTATGAATTTTTTATTGTTTGTAACTATTGCTATTACAAAATTCTTATGTTTTTATGTAGCTTGGCGAGGAATTGACGGATCGAAATGGAACGTTCCACATTTAATGACAGATGATTACATGACGTTTAATTTTGCGCCACCTCCGAAAAGGTTGCATTGTATTTAATATGCTGTATTTAATAATTTAATCAAATTCATCAAGAGCTGATGAGTATTCATATAAATTATCTAGAAATTGTTTCATACTTTTCAGTGTAGTTTTAATGTTTTTTGGGCGTAAAATCTTTCAAACATTCATGCTTCGAATTCAAACTACCGAGAGTCTCGACCTACCTCAACTTTAGAACTGTTACATTACACTTTAATCTTATGAATACTTGAACTCAGAAGTTGCGTATTATTACATAATATATTTTGCTTTATCTAACAAATATCGTTACTTGCTAAGTAAGCGGCCTAGAAATTACGTGCGATCGTGGCAAACACAAGGCTTCGTTATCTTAAATAATTTTCTACAATAATTGTGAGAAGCATGAATTATTTCCTCGATGTCCGTACTGTTGAATTAATGTGAACTTTAGCCAGGGAAGTTTACGGTTAATTTTATATAAATTTAAAAGAAAACTGAATCAACAACATATTCAATGTTAGTAAATTTTGGATCCTAATTTGAAATGTGCATGTTATGTTTCAGTTGTAATCTATGACAATAAAATTCCAGGAAAATATTAAGATTTACAATAAGAGTATTTAAACATTGATAAATGGGCTCATATTTTTATAATAATAAACAAGTACCTACTACATATTTGAAAACACTATTTGTGTATTGATATTTTATGTATACATTGGAGCAATGTTATTTCTACTTATTCAATAATACAACGACGTTTTGGTTAAGCTATCTAAGTACAAAATTCGAATAAAAGAAAAAAAAAAAGAAATCGAGAGAAGTAGTTCTTTTTAAAAATGAATATACAACATAATATTGTGAAAGACGATAATACTTTTTTAAATCTCTCTAATACATTAAGACAGTCTATTCATGTACCCTAATTATATTCTGCACGAAAACATTAAAACGCTTTGTAAAGTGCAGTTTTTCACGAGTGAATTTCGCATGAACGACTGTAGCTCGTTTTATCAGCCTTTATTAATTCCCAGTTTGACATCTGTTTTTGCAAGACACGTTCTATCGACGATAGCGTGGATCCAACGTTATCATTATCCACCTAACAAGTTATCGTGATGTAGTTACGGCGTGTGTATACACGCGGAGTAATAATTTGATATGCATGCTCGTTACAAAGTGACATCGCTAATCGGTCGTCCCGTTTCGTATCGAAATACCCGAGAATCCAAAGGAGAAACGCTCTATGTACTATAATTTTTATCTCGGCATCAAATTAATGAATGTAATTCGTTTAACTTAACAAGCTGCCGTCCCTTTTAAATTGCGTTGATTACGATAACGAAAACTATGATTCAGTTAACGATAATGAGCGAAAAAATTAACGTCAGAGGTTCATAATTCGTTTCAAAGTACCTGTCCCGGTGCGGTCTAGCGCTTACTGTACACGCAAAACGTGTAAATTAACGCGAGCGAATCTTTGGGATCATAATTCTTTCAACGCAATACTTTATTTATGGCGAACAAAATTTTAACATAATCGCGTCTGTAAAATGCAAATTCGTGAATGTTATTTCAATATACAGAGTGAATTACAGGCTTACCAACGTTGTCTGTGCAACTCAGCACGGTTGATATTATACTTTAGGCGATAAAAACTTGTATTTGTAAGTTTTTTGTAAGACTTCTTGCATACAAGGATTGTAGAAGAAACAGTTTAAATTTTTAACTTAAGATCACACCAAATTACTTTTATTATTCTCTTTAATAAATCTCTGTACAAGCTGTCAACAGACTCCGTTTTTCTTTTTTTCGATTGCTCGGCTGTCGTTTTTTTTTCACAGACCTGTGTCAAAAAGCTCGCAGGGAGTTCGATCCGTTTTGCACAGATAGGTGATAGATGGCAACTCATATTTGAATGCCCAAACTCGGCTCTTTCCTCATATTTTTACTAACCGTCACAGAATTTAACATCTTGTAAAAAGATTTCCAAAAGGGAGCGTTAGAATTTGTTTATACCAAGTGTTATGACGAACATATAAACGACATAATCTTCTACAATGAATTGTAATCAAGTATATTTTCTCCAAAAATGAAACAATTTAATATACTTTATATCGAATACTGAATATCACTTTTGTTCTACTAAATAACAAAATCCTGAAGGGCCTTCTGAAAATTTCTTTACTTCTTACACAAATTCGAAACCAATCAAACGATTAATTAAATCCTACTAATTTCGCGTGGATTACATCATATTTCAAGTGCATTAAAATTTTTAACGTAGAATGAAAAATGTTATCATTTTGGCCTGCAGTGACTCTTGTGTTCTATTAAAAAATGTATATCAACACTCTTGATAAATAGTTAAAACAAGTATAAATACTATTATTCATTTGAAAATACTTATGGCATCTTGATGATCGTAAGCTGAGATAAACTGTTACTTCGAAAGCCAGAAGGCAATTGAAAGTAAGTTAGTTCTAAGTTTGCAGTTTGTAGTCGTGTTCAGCAGTTTCGAAATAACAAACACAGTTTATAGCAACAGACAACATAAACATCATTTGGTTATTCCTTCCCTGTGTCACACTAAAAGTAAATTGTTTATCGATGCCTTCACATTTCATATTTTTTAACCTTTTAAAGGGGAGCACAACCTTTCAATCCGAAGAAGTGCTGATATTCAGGAATCGTTTTCGACAATACTATAGGTTTAATGATATTACAAATATGTCAACCTATACAGGGTGTCTACGTATAAGTCCGGACATACGCAGGGTGTCAATTCTACAACAACTTTCCAACAAAAAATTACTCTTAGACACTTTTTTTGTGTCGCCTTATTCTCGAGTATTTTCACCTTTAATAGTCTTTCTATATTTTCGACTTGACACTCTTTAAACGGCCATAACTCCATTAAATTACAGTACACCATTCGAAAAAGCGTTAAATTTTCCATCTCCCTGATGCAAAATTCATTACGTAGGTTTAATAAGTGAAAAATTAGGTCAAACTTTACATTGTGACAATTTTAACAAATTTGACTTTTTCTCTATCCGTTTTTAGGTTTTAAATACATAGTTGTTTAGCGGGCACTCCTCGGGAAAACTTCCTCGAAGTCTCAGCTTTTGAATGGTATTGTCGAAAAAAATTCTACGGTGGTATTTTAGGGAGAAAATGATGTTTGAATGCACAAAAGCGGACGTTTTTAGGTGAAAATCGACATTTTTCAACAAATATCGACTTGTCACTTTAAAATTAGCTTGACATCGGGTTTGATGTATTTTTTGGTGACACTCCCGAGTCTTGCGGCCGCGCTTGTACGCGAACAAGTGACTCGACGTGCATCGAAGGACATTGACGCTGCCGCCTAGCGCGTAGCCTTCGCTACCGCGGCCGCTCCAACGGTCTACCCGCGCTCTGATTGGTCGGGGTTTTCTCTTAATATCTCCTTAACGAAGCCCCATCCGACATTTTTGCAAAGGAATTTGTTGTTCAGAATCGTCTCAGCTACCCCCCCTTTCCGGCTTCTCCCCGACTTTTGGGACACCCTGTATATCAATCCCGATAAAATTTCATTACAGCATGCAAAGAATGTGTTTATTTTAATATGGACGTACGGTATCATAAAAAGGTGTTACTGCAAAAGGAGCTATAGAATTTCGATTTATAATAACAAAATACGCTTGTCAGCGTAGTTTTAGTCGACATACCTTTCACATTTAATTGTTATCTGATGTTTCATTTAAAATAACAACTTTAGAGTTCGAATATGTTCTTTTGCACGCCCAGATATTCATACTTTTCGACATAATACAATGAAAATGTGGTTTGAAATGATCAACATTTGCATACAATTGTTATTTTTTATGGTGAACAACGCGGTGTTGATGGATTTTCACGAGATACTATGTGAAGCTTAGAATCACAAAAAAAATGATCTTATAAGTTTGTACACCAGTGTATCTTATACGTTAACTTTCGTAAATATACAGGGTGTCCCAAAAATGTTGTAACACCTTGAAAGAGGTGGTTCGGGAGGTAATTTGAAACAACTGTTTCCTAATCGAAAATATTGTGCGGGGTTTCGTTAAGGAGATATTAACAAAAAACTCCAACCAATCAGAGTGCGAGACGCTCCACCGACATGGCGCCCACTGGCGCTCTGATTGGTCGCGGTTTTCTGTTAATATTTCCTTAACGAAGCCTCGGACAATATTTTTCCTAAGGAAAAAATTGTTTCAAATCACCTCCCGAACCACCTCTTTCAAGGTGTTACAACATTTTTGGGACACCCTGTATAATTTCTAAAAATCTATTTAAAAAATTCACCTCTTTCCAAAATAAACATTTTTTCGCTTGGCAATCTGTGTACATTTGTGAAAGCCTAAAACGAGGAAATAGAGAGTAGGCGTAACTCGATAACACTTTTCCCCCCTACATTTTTGTAAAGTTATTAAAGTTAAATTTGTGGAGCCTGTTCTGTATGTAACGAGAAACTTTTCCATTCCGAACAAGATAGCAATATATCGCGGGCTAAAGGACGCTCGGGACCGCTATTTTTCTTCAATTTAAAGTTTTCTGTTTTGAAGCACTGGTCACGAAAATTAAGTGCGCGAAAGTTTCCTTTGCGTTGATAAACCAAACTTTCTATCAGTTTCGTGCGAACCGCCCAACTTCTCTAATATTGACGAAGTTCGACGATTTTCCACCGAGCAATTGCATTCCTCGAATTTGATGCGAGAATTTGTATTCTCTAGACGCGAGGGAACACAACTGTTAACCTAATCGGACTCAATGCTTTTTAACCGACTTCGAAAAGGAGGAGGTTACATCATGTATATTTTTTTTTTTTTATGTCTGTTCACCGATTACGCCGAGATGGCTTGACCAATCGGACTGAATCCTGTTCCATCTTGTAGAGCATGCCCCCCCCCGGTGGTCCCATTATCACGACTCTTTGCGATTTTTCATTTTTTACCCGTTTTTTTTGCCAAAAAACCGTAATTTTGATTATGTATATTCGCCGATTACGTCGATATGGCTTAATCAATCAGAATGGAACCTGTTGCATCTTGCAGACCATGTTCCCCCGGTGATCCTGCTGTCAAGACTTTTTGCGATTTATCAATTTTTACCCGTCTTTTTACCAAAAAACCGTGATTTTTAGGTATTCTTACCGATTACGTCGAGATGGCTTGATGAATCGGAGTGAAACCTCTTGCATCTTGTCAAATATTTCTTCCAGTTGGTCGCGTAAATGAAACATTTTGTGATTTGTCATTTTTTGCCCGTTTTTTTTTTTAAACAGAAACATTTTGTCTTGCTTCTTACTCCGAGACGGAGGGACCAATCAGATTGAAACTTCTTGCATCTGGAAGAGCATTTGCCACTTGGTCCCATAGCAAAACATTTGTCCTTGTCTTATTTTTTACCACTTTATATCACTTTTTATCGCAAAAAGCGTACTATTTCACGTATGTTTGGCCTGAAACCGATGAAATCGATGAAACCCCTTACATTTTGCTGCCGGAGAGGTTTTCGCAATGATCACAGATGCAAAAATTTATGAATTTCTGTATTGTTTATAACTATTGTTATCGCAAAATTCCTATTAAATGATGTAATTCGGTGAGGAAATTACTGAGCGCGATGGAACCTTGCGCATTTCATGATAGATGAATTCGTGATGTTCCCATTTGCAAAAATTTATGGAAACTTTTATTGTTTATAAAACCATTGTTAGTGCGAAATTGCTACGCTCTGGTGCAGCTCGACAAGGAATTTACCAAACGCAATCAATCCTTTTACATGTAGTTGCAGATGTATTCCTGATAATCCCATTTGCAATTATACAGGGTGTCCAAAAAATGTTGGATGTCCTTCAATGGGGTGTTTCGGGGGGGGGGGGGGGGTGATTTGAAACAATTTTTTCTTAACGAAAATGTTGTTCGAGGCTTCGTTAAGAAGATATTGACAGAAACCCCCGACCAATCAGACCGCGAGTATGGATAGGAGTAGCATAGGCCCCGCAGGCGCTCCACCGGCATACTCGCGCTCTGATTGGTCGGGAGTTTCTGTTTCTGGAATATCTCCTTAACGAAGCCTCGAGCAACATTTTCGTTAAGGAAAAATTGTTTCAACCCCCCCTCCCCCGCGGAGCAAGTCTTTTCAAGGACCTCCAACGTTTTTGGGTCATCCTGTATATTGCTCATAACTATTGTTATTGCATGAAACCTATTGGTTATAGATTGCCACTAAAAAGAGTGAAATAAAATAATTTTTTGGAAACAAAATTTAACCGACTTCAAAAAAGTACAGTGAAAAGTATGAAATAATTTCTAGTTAATGTATATGAATACGCACTAGCTCTAGATATAATTGCTTCCCATACAGTAAAAGTATGGGAAAATGCAGTGAAAAGCATGAAATAATTTCTAGTTAATGTATATGAATACGCACTAACTCTAGATATAATTGCTTAAAAGTATGAGAAAATGCAGTGAAAAATGTGAAATAATTTCTATTTAAACTGCATTGTTATTCACCATCGTTTGATGAATTTGGTTAAATTATTCAATACATCATATTAAATGCAATGCACCTTTTTCGGAGGCGGCGCAAAATTTAGAATTAAGTATATTAAAAATTGCTAAACTTGGTTTAACTTTCTGTCAGAGAAACAAAAAATATTGTCTTTATTTATTGCTATCATTACATCCACTCTGACATCATATTCATTAACACTATTCAATATCGCCGCCGCCACCAAATACTATCCCAAACCTATTCAGACAGTATTTCCATGTGGAGAGTTTATACATTAGCAGTAATCAATATGGCCGCCACTCCCCTCCAAAAAAGCCCCAAATCTACTCGCACTATATTTCCGTGTACATACTATATACATTAACTATTAATTCCTCATAGACAATAAACATGTATACATTGATAGCATTCAATATTGCCGCCTCTACCAAAAGATAACCCAAACCGGAATTAAAAAATTTTTACATCTGCGCCGCCTCCGAGAAAGGTGGATTGCATTTAATATGATGTATTTAATAATTTAACCAAATTCATCAAACGATGGTGAATAACAATGCAGTTTAAATAGAAATTATTTCACACTTTTCACTGCGTTTTCCCATACTTTTAAGCAATTATATCTAGAGCTAGTGCGTATTCATATACATTAACTAGAAATTATTTCATACTTTTCACTGTACCTTTCTTGAAGTCGGTTAAATTTTTTTTCCAAAAAATTATTTTATAGCACATCTTTTACCGTCTATTTTGTGTAAATCTATAACGTGTATCATTGTTGTTTTCCTAACGAAATAAATAAAACATAATATTATAATAATAACATAAAAATAAATTAAAGTAATATATAAATAATAATAATATTAATATCTAAATAAACCTCAATAATTTTATTTACATCTAGTATTAAGTAAATGTGATCTGAACAAGTTAATTCTTCTATTTCTGCAGGTATTACAATTGTTGAAAAGCACCAAGAATCCGATAAATAATAAATTATTACTGCTACATGTGAAGATCATTCGACGGTACGGTTAACATTCGCATTCTCAGTAATAACATTTAATTTCGGAACAGTCTATTGAATTTAGTTTCACTTTAGAGTTAACAACGAAACGTATTCTACAAGGTGTCCTAAAACTCGCGTGGAAGTCGGAAATGGGAGGGAGCTGAGACGAGTTTGAACAACAATTTCCTTTGGAAAAATGTCAGATGGCGCTTCATTTTTGAATAATTAACGAAAAACCGTCGGCCAATCACAGCGCCCGATTATCGCGCGCTCAGCCGCGAGAGGATAAGGTCGAACCAGGATTGGCTGGTTGCGCCAGGTCGCTGCGCAGCCAGCCGAGCGCGCGCTAATCGGACGCTGTGATTGGTCGGCGTTGTTCGTTAATAATTCAAAAACGAAGCCCTAACCGACATTGTTGCGAAAGAAATTGTTGTTCAGAATCGTCTCATCTACCTCCCATTTCCGGCTCCTACGCAAGTTTTGGGATACCCTGTATAATGCTGGATATATCACGCTTTTTACTTAATGATAAATTACGAACTACAGCCCCTGTAAATCATATAACAAGTGACGCTTTTACATGCAACGTTTTATCGCGAATCAGCATTCCTTTTTAGTAACGTACTTTTCATTTTACGTGCGCGCATTATTTTTACATTTTGCAATACCCGCATGCGAGTAGTCCCGTTCAATCATGTGACCGACTTAAATAATTTCTGCTCGACTTTTGAGAATTACGGGAACGCAACGTGGTTAGATATGTATCGTAAGTGCATACGTAATTAGGACTAGTGCTCGTATTCAGATCTGACGTAAAACCGCTCGGATCGCGAATAATTAATGCGCGTTATTCGCGTCGACGATTTTTAAATAGAACATGGAACGCGTAACGAAACTGAGGGGTCGCAATGGTAGTATTTTTCACGTCAAATCGAACTTCTTTATTAATCCGTTTGACTCTTATTTCGTCCTGTACCTTCGACGCTATACCTAATTTTACAAAATATTCAGGCAGTATTGTGTGCGAGTGAAAAATAAATTTTGTTTAGACTGTAAAAGTTTTTTATTGTGAACAAATTGTTTCCACTACGAAAACTTCTCCCTATGAACTTCTCCCCTTGAAAAGCTGAGACTTCGTGGAAGTTTTTTTCGAAGAGTGCCCACCAAACGACTATGTATTTGAAACCGGAAAACGAATAGAGATAAAGTCAAATTATTAGAAATTGTCACAATTTAAATTTTGACGTAATCTTTCACTCATTAAATCTGTGTAATAAATTTTAGTTTGACATCAGGGAGATTGGAAATTTAATGCTCTTTAGAATGGTATATTAGTTTTAATTTTACATTGTAAGTTGATGGAGTGAATGAATTAATTATTTGCCATTTTTCTTTTTCTCTTGTTGCTTGCAGAACGAACTACCGTCCCCATGCTTGGCAGTGGCTTTCCTGGGACCACTTTAGGTGAGTCATGCGATGCAGTAATGGAATATTTCTCGATTAAAATTTTCGGCAATAATTGTGTGCCTTCGATTTTCCACGTTTTGCTGACATGATGCGATTCAAAGCGCTCCTGTTTACGTTTATTATCGAGCGATGCAGAGTACTCTTGTATTCTAAAGGGGAATCGGTGCCTTCTTGCTTTGGGTAAGCCGAAGAACTCGATACGAAGAAAAATACGATTTCGTCTAACAATAAGAACGACGAAAGCCGGAGTTTCGTATAGACTTGACAAACTTGATTTATGTCTGGCAGCGCGACAGAAGTTCGCTAAAACGAGAGCAAAAAGAAATGACTGTTGATCATAAAGCTGCGATGTGATTGGAATTGCTTTCCTACCGAGTGATATGCGAAAAGGGTCACGGAAACCAGGAGTGTGCATCTAGTTCTATCATAAGTTTTGTTCGCGTATATCGAATAAAGCAGGCGCGTACACCACACGCTGATATGTCTGTTCAAGCAATTTGGAATTTTCACTGTCAAATAAAAAATTTTCTAACAATTTATTCTGAAGTCATGTATTGGATTTTTAATTGTATACAAGGTGTTCACAAAAAAGCATTCAATATTTATATGGTGTATAGGGCACAATGTACTGAGTAAAAAAGCTTTAGTAAACATAGGTCCAAAGGTCAACCGTTTCTGAGATATAAACATTTTTGTTTGCTAGTATCATGATTACTACTGGGTTTTCGATATGTTTAGAAGATTTTCCACGTGTCCGCCGCTCATTTCTGTACATGCTTGGCATCTTCTTCTCACAGAGTCGCGAACTCTCTCGAAAATCCCACATTTCTGTCGAATTATTTGACAAGCATGGTGGATTCGGTTACGTAGTTCCTCTAAGTCATTTATCGGCGTAGAATACACTTGGCTTTTTAAATATCCCCATAAAAAGAAGTCCAGAGGATTTAAATCGGGGGATCGAGGAGGCCATGGAACTGATCCACAACTGACTAAATCTCAATGAAATCTACTGTCGGCACTTGAATGGGAACATTCAGAGCGCAATTTATAAACACTGACATAAACATCGCATGCGATGCAAGCAAGTGAATCATGATACTAGCAAACAAAAATTTTTATATCTCAGAAACTGTTGACCTTTGGACCTATGTTTACTAAAGCTTTTTTACTCAGTACAGTGTGCCCTATGCACCATATAAATATTGAATGCTTTTTTTTTGAACACCCTGTATAAACATATGCATTATGGCATAAGGAATATTCGATTGACACGATGTGACGCACATTTTTAACCGACTTCGAAAAGGAGGAGGTTACTCAATTCGACATGTATTCATATACATACATATGAATTGTCATTAGTATCTGAACGTCCGCACTGTTGAACACAGCATTTTAGCTGCGCATACAGTCAGTGTAATAAGTATTCGTACAGTAACCATTTATTTTAAATTGGTTGCTGTACGAATACTTCTTACACTGACTGTAGTTGGAAAGCACCGAATTTTACATTGTGTTACACAGTATCGGCTTTGCACTTGATTGGAAAGGACTTTCATGTACTGGCAGCTCATTTTGATTTCACATCTTTTTCTACTTTCTTGTAGTTTTTTATGCGGATCTTTTATTTTTCTATGATAACTCCTTGAGTCCTCCACTTTTTCATGTACTTGGTGTAATTTTTTTCCTTTTTTGAAGTTTTTTATGGAGATCTCACTTCTTTTTACAAAGATAATTTGTATAGTGAATGACTTCGAATGATAGAAAATGAGAGATCAGTTTGAATTAAGAAATTTATTAAAGAAGAAATAAGAAATGAATAAAGAGATTAACTATTTCTAACGCACAATTTATTGTATTAGAATACAGTTCATACGTTCACAGAACGCATGGCAGAAAGTCTTGTTGTAACAAACTTAAATAATGAGAAAATGAGGAAAGGAACAGAGATCCACTATTTGTAATACATAATTTATTGTATTACAATAATATAGAAAAAGAGAGGTCAAACTTACAATTCGTTCTTTAAGTTCTCAAAAGTATGCACGACACATGACAGAAGGTCTTGTTGCAAGAAATTTAAATGTTACTGATAAAGTGATTACAATAATATAGAAAATGGGAGATCAGTTTGAATCCTTTAAGATTTCAAAAGTACGCGGAACGCATTGCAGTAAGTCTCATTGCAAGAAATTTATTAAAGGAAAAATGTAGTCACTTTATCAGTAACATTTAAATGCAACAAGACTTTCTGTCATGTGTCGTGCGTACTTTTGAGAACTTAAAGGACTAGAGAACCCCGAGGAGGCCGCAGTAGGGGAGTCCGATCCTAGTTCAAGCAATAATAGCATACATCTTCGGTTTTTGTTGTCGAGGGAACTGTATTGCCGCTAGCGAAATATTAATATTATTTGAACAAATTCAGCTACTAATTCGGTCGCTGTTCAGCTACTGTTTAATTAAATGACACACAAGATCGCTTCATTTTTGGGCGCTAGTCTAGCATAAACCCTTAAACGAAACATGTTATAGAATAAGGGAAAATTATAACATGTTTCACGTTTGATTAGCTAAAAATTGTAATTGATACAAAACTGTGCAAAAAATCGGATATATTCCGTACGATTTATATATTATTAAACGAAATTCTGAGGCTTCTTTTAGAAAACTCTTCATATTATTTTTTTTTAGCAAAGTTGAAAGATGTCTTTATTTATTATGTGTGTTTAATGTTCGTATCAAACATCATGACACCTTGTGGCATGCTTTTGCAGCTAAATCTAGTTTCCTTGATTATACAGACGATAGTGGCAGCTATATATAATATACTATACCTTCCGTTAACTCCAACATATTGAACGACACGTGTGATTCTAACGATTTTTAGTATACCTATAGTCAACGCAACATTCTTCTTAAAAGGTCAAACATATTTGTCTGTCCGATATTGAAATAGATATAGAATGCTACATATCGGTCACGTGTTTTGGAGGTATGTGCATCATATGTAAAGGCATGTATGTAAGCGACTTACGATTTTTTTAAAGTAATAGTCACCGATAAGAGGGCACGGTGAACGCGACATATATTGCCTCATTGACTTGTTAATTTTTTACTATGGTAGAGCCTCGACTGAAGTAAATAGGCTAGACGATGGTAGGATGATCGATCTTTTCGTGTAAACGAATAATCATATTTTCACCTGCAGGTAGATCATTTGTCACCGAACACTATATTATGCATTCGAAGCAAACAAGTTAGAACAAACATTTAGCAATTGTCGTTATTCTTCATTTTAATTTTTCAATTTCTCAGACCTGACTACACTGTTTTCTTCCTAATGACGATGGATGTACAGGAAGTAATATCAACATACACAGAAATGTAATTATGCAACTCATATGTTTATAATTTTCTATATAAGAATTAAACATGGGCCAAGTATAATAGAATATAGGAAAACATTATAAAATATTAGTTGTTAATGGTTTATAATTGTTTTAGAATGTTAAGCGTTTTAAAAGTAAAATATGGAATGTTTCAAGGTGTCATGTTGTTTCGATTACAGAAATTAAACACATTTTAATGGGGTTAAGTCAAGACGAGCACAATATCTATAATGTGTAAGAACTTTAAAGTTCTTATTTCACTATGTAGAACTGTTATCTGCAATTGAATAGTTTACAAATCTATTATATAGTTTCTATATTAATATATCCGTCGAATTCACTTGTTTTTGGGTGGATCTGGGTAAATACAGAGTGTCCCAAAAATGTTGTAACATTAATTTATTCAAAAGTACATTTACATGATTAATCAAAGGCAATATGGACAACGTAATTTCAATATCAGAAAAACTATATTTCCTTAAAATACAAACCAACGAGTCCAAACGAATAAACATTTATTTTTCCGGACAGTTGATACATTATAATACAAAATATCACCATTTATTTCACGGTATAGTTTTATTGTTGATGCTGAAACAAAAACAGAGACACGCGAAGCGTAAAATATATCGAGACAATAATGTACTGTGCGATTGCAAATATTTGCAGCAGTATATTAATCTAGCGGCAGTGATATTTACAGAATAAAATGCTCTTGTTAATATTTAACGCACAATACATATTTCATATTCGTTTGAACTCTATTATTAAAGAAGTAATAATTGTAATTGCTGTTGTGTTAAAAATTCTTTCACATTGATAATAAATTTTTGTTGCCACTAAGCATTACTTATGTTATACAAATTACATTAATGGCACAAATTTTCAGCAATAAATACAAAAGTACAAACATTTTTACTAATACAGTCTTACAATTAAAAATTTCTATCGTTTTTCTTTCCAAATTAACTAAAAAATATGTTGGATGACTCGCCGATACTGAAGAATTTTTTCTTTGCCATATTAAACAGTGAACTTTCGTTGTAAAATGTCAGTAATTTTAATCCCATTTTATCTCAACATTTCACTGCATTTAACTAAAAATTATTGTCAGATAATTTACTAAGCTATGCTACGATGAATCGGATATGCAATTCAATATTTTTTTTTAAACTTGCGCACGTATGTATGTATATACCTACCGTGTGGAGATATTATTGTATTGCAAATATTATGTAACAAATAATACAAAGGAAGTTGCATATGAACATATATATTACCGCTCAAAAGTATCTGTACACTTCCTCGTTCTGAACTGAATGTAATTTAAAGTAATAAAAGTAGTTAGAACGATTGTAGCATTTGCAATTCTTACTACTATGTACACTAAAGTATTATGCAACAATAAAGTTAATTTTTCGTGTCCTCAGTACGAAATCTAATGAAAAAATTTCATTGTTAGAGTCAATATCAATTTTTAGTTTATTTATGTGTGTATGAAAAAGCTTTTGAGAATTAAAAAAATTAATTCTGAAGGTGAGGTGTTAAAGAAAGTGAACTTGAATAGGATTTGTGAATTTGGCGATGTTACTGTTAAAAAATCAAAATTTTAGAAATTTTGTTGAATATTAATATTGCCAGGCCCGGCGCAAGACAGGTTCAGCGGATTCGCTGGAACCCGTCCCCGCGTTTCGAGGGGCCCCGCGGTCTACGAAAATTTTGATTAACTTTTTACGGAATGATAATACCATTAACAGGTGCAAGACATTTTTTTATTAGCGATCAGTTTAAAGGAGTGACAAAAATCATCAAAATGTTATTATTTAATATTCATCTTATAAAAGATATGTAACAGCATTTGTAAATAAATAATTCCGCATTGTAAAATTTCAGTGTAGGATTTGAATGTGAATTCAGGCCCGCAAAATTTTTGAACCCGGCTCCGCAAAAGGTCACGCCGTCCCTGAATATTGCAGTCAATATATTAAAGAGTTCTGATACTTTTGAGAAGGAAAGTGATTGAGGATGAATTCTAATTCCATCAATGATTTGACATTTTCTCTCAAATAGCGAATATTCAAGAGACATATCATTTAATAATTATAACGATTATCGACCATTACGTATTAACTACAATGCTTATTCTATTATATTAAACTGCCATTCAGATAAGATTTTATGTATTGAAGAAATACAGGGTATTCCAAAAATGTTGTAACACTTTGAAAGTGGTGGTTCGGGA
>NW_026533142.1:411535-422359 GCF_026283585.1 Hylaeus volcanicus | reverse complement strand
TTTCTATTTTTCCATGGCGATGCAAGAAATATTCGTGTTCTATTTTAACCAAAAAAATCAAAGTTTCTCATATATATTGGCTCGTAACACTTAAACTATTGAAACGATTGGAAAATAATGTTAAAAGCAATTGTTGGAAATGCGATTATGCGACCCAATCGGACGTTTCTAACTCGAGATATGGCCTAAAATGTGAAGGTATGTCAGAAAAGATCGAAAAAAAATTCAAAAATTCACATAAAAAAAACCTGTCCATAGAAAATTTTTTCTTGTGATTTTCGTTTTAGTAGGCCAAAATACATAAGAAAAAAATTGTGGCATTGAATGTACATTTTTTTTTTTTATTTTGTAAACTACATAGTGTAATTAAATTCTAAAGAAAAATGAGCGCTTTTGCATTATCAGGACATGGAGGTGCGACATCAACTCGTATTCATTTTGCATTAATTTCTTGTACAGATAATTACCTACAATATAAAAAAAAGAATTGTCTCGATATAATGAAAATTAACGTAGTTGTACCCATTTAACGCGGACAAATAAATTTAACTTAAACATTCACTGTTTGTAAATAATTGATAAATAAAAGAAGGTCATCGCGTGTGCATATCTGTGCGTACGTGTGTGTATATGTAATGTGTGTTTATATATACATTGAATAAATGCTGAACAGTTACAGGCATGAATTTTATGTACGTTGATAAAGATGAACATTCTAACGCGAAACTGAATTATTCATAAGTGTTTCCGATGTTCGTAAACAGTACTAAAAAAGTGTAGCGATAAACCAGAAAGAACGTTGCAAGTTTTACTGTCCTCGTATCTTATCAACCCACCACTGGGAGAGTTGAATACATTTCATTGACTTCCGCCAAGAAGACTGCAACGAGCTTTTGCAATTTGCAAGCAATTCGAGGTTTTATTGCTCCCCGTTATTGCAGACGTTCGATCGGCTGCTGAATATGTATACAATTTTTTTTGTTAACGGAAAAAAATTGGCACAAGCTCGTAGCACCGATGTGAAAAATGTTGCCAACAAATTGCAACGTCGAATCAAACCATATTCATTTACCGCGACTACGGGTTTGCCGAATTGTGCAAGGTTTCTCAAAAAAGCTTTACAATTTTGTACGATGATAAATATGGAGAGTTTATTATTTTTCAAATGGTATTCACATACGGAGGCTTGTATTAATATTCGGACGCAATTATTCATTGTTACAATGTACATCAGATCATAAAAATAAGAATAGTTTTTGTTATGTAAAATGTATATTATATATTGTGTATGTATATTGTATATATTATGTTTGTCAAAAATACAAATTTTATGTATTTAACATGTCGAATTGGTAACGTAACAAACAACTGACTAAACAGCTTATTATTCCTGCGTTGTTTTAATATTCGGATGGTTACAAAATTCTGATGGTGTACATGAAAAATATGGCCTATGTGTGTTCGATATGTTACGTTCTCGTTCTAAATTTCCTTATTTGGAGTCGGATGTGCGCACCCGGTATTCTTCGCGTAGGCATAGGAATTCGAGACCAATGCGAAGCTAGGGCGTAGTCCCTCGGAAATCTCGGAATCGTGCAATGTACTTCCCCGCCACCCCTTGGCCTATGATTTTTGGGTATAAAATGAGTGACGACGAAGGCAATCGGGTCTAGTCAAAATCTAGAAAGGGTTCCGTACACGCCTGTGCGTGCTCTTACGATATTTCTACACGAGGAAACTTAGTGAGATCGGGTTCAAGTCTCCTTCGAGCAAATTTTAACCATACAGTACGTAGTCTACTGTTAGGCATTTATTTTATCGTTGTAGTCGTCCCCCGTTACTCGCGTTCGTGAAGACCGAGAAGGATTAGATTCTAGCTTCGCGGAATCGAAACTATATTTTTAAACTCAGTTCATATTTGTAACATTAGCTTACCATTAGTACACCGCGACAATTACTCTTATAACAATTGTATGTCCCGGTGCATATCAAAATATATATATATTATCATTTTTAATTAGTGTTGATCAATTATAATACCAAGTCCAGTACCCACAAAGGTGTACCTTTGCCGTTCGAAGTACATCAAAAACTGTTACGAGGCCTAATACTAACATTTCCTGCGACTCCCCACGTTAGCCATACGTGGATTCGTCCGCATATCACCTTCCTGAGGCTCCCTACATTAGCCATACGTGGGTTCGTCCTCGATAACCAACCTCCTGGAGCTCCCTACGTTAGCCATACGTAGGTTCGTTTCCGCGTCTACTTCCTCAAGGCACCCAGTGTTGCCTAACAACACTGGTCAAGCCATTAACAAAAACCCATATTCCAATAGAAAACCCCGGCTACGCAGCCGCCCCTTCCGGCTCGTAACAGATAAATTAACATATTAATATTTTGTCGGATAGCCTTTTTGTTTAGTTATACGTCGCAAGCGATTATGCATGTTTTAAGTAATATTTTTAAGTAATTAACTGTAATACAGTTCCATTATTCCAATAATCGTTATTTAATTCTTCTTTTGTTTTGATTGGTGTTGATAACCATAAATCCAAAAATTCTTAATACATTTTATACGAATTTAAGGATTTTGTTCGGGCTCCGTAGGTGGAGAGCAATAGGCTTTACAACCAAAGATTGCGTGAGCGTTCGAACGGCTAGAATCTGTTTATGTAGAGACGCGGTAGCGTCTCGACGCCAAGTACATGAAAAATTATAAAGCCACCCCATATATAACGTGGCGCTACCGCTATCTTTTACTCGTAAAACTGCGATTTCAACCTAACCTGAAACTTCTTTCATTAATATCTCATCACGCCTGCAATATTTTCTAAATTTAAAGGCATTTTTCTCATGTAAATAGCATATAAGCTTTCTAATAAAACCAAAATCAATCAAATCGGTCCACGATCAACTGAGATATCATAATATCATGTTATGAAGCTGTCAGAAACGGCAGTGTTCTTGTTGTTCTTATTCTTATCCTTCAAGGAATTTTTCGTCAACCCTTAGCCAATCGGAGCTAAGGCCATTCGTCGATTCGTCAACTCCTGGAATCAGTCGGTAAAGCTCGTCGGCCACCATAAGAAATACTTGTGTACAGGGTGTCCCAAACATGTTGGAGTTCCTCGAATGGGGTGGTTCGGGAGGTGATTTGAAACAACTTTTTCCTTTGCGAAAATGTCGAATGGGGCTTCGTTAAGCAGATATTAACAAAAAAACCCCGACCAATCAGAGCGCGGATACCGTTGGAGCGGCCGCGGTAGCGATGGCTACGCGCTAGGCGTAGCCGACCTGTCGTCATAGATTCTACGCATATTCAAGCAGCAGATTTTACGGCCGCAAAAGTACGTCTGTATCAAGCATTGCTTTATTTTGTAAGCACCATTTCATTTTGCTTAAACTAAATGAAAGAACTTATCTCCTATGTTATGCACATCATTTTTTAGCTCTTGAATTGCTCTTCCATGTCGCGTATTAAATACTACTAAACAATTACATATTTTTCATTTTATCAATTTACAAAAATCCTAGAAAAAAATTGAAACTTATTAGAAAACAACATAGGAAAAATCTTCTGGTTCACTCTAATTATTGTTCTAAAATTAATATAAATTGTTTAGGGTGTGAAGAATTTAACGGAGGATTTCTCTAAACGTGGACAGCCCTTAATTTTTCATAATCTAAAACAGCTTTATCGAAATTTTCAAGGGCGTGAAACCTTCCGGATTAAGGTGTAGTTCGAACGAACTCGAACGTAACGACTGCCTCAAAGGTAACTAAAATGTCATTAATTATCCAACATGTTTTAAAAGTCTAATATCAATTGGTTAATGCTGATTAATAATGGTTCAATTTATTTATTCATACTAATGTCAAAGTTAGATATTATACGATACATAGAAATTGAAAAAATCAAGACATCGCGCATGTATAAAATGGCCCACCTAGTATAAGTTCACCAAGAATAACTTATAAATGATGTATTATATGATAATTGCAAAAGTTGTATAGTTTCTGTGAGAGTTGGTTTTAGTATGCGTGGAGAGTGAGTTAGGTTGGTATGCGTGGAGAGTGAGTTAGGTTGGTATACGTAGAGAGTGAGTTAGGTTGCTATGCGTGTGAGGAAAAAAGGTACTCCCGTGCCTTGTATGTGCTCGTACGCACTCACACAGCTCTACATCACTGTATACGTACACGAAACTGCAAGGGCTTGCGTATTGTCCTATTTTTGTCTCGACAATGCAAATTTGAGACCTCTCAATAGTCGTTTCCGCTAGATAAATGTTCAAACTTGTGCGCAAGCTCATATAGGTAGTCTACTTTTGCTTTTTTGTGTTATAATTAATAATATTCAGTAGTATTTCGCGATCAAAAGAAGCAATATGGTGGTGCGACAGTGCTGCCGCGTTGTCTGAGCTAACCATTGAGCTCTATCCTAACTGGAGTGTGAACTGTGAGAGAGAAGCCGGTCCGAGAGAGATGCAAGATGAGTGGTTCCGGTGGTACTATCCTATAGCAAATTTATGTGTGGAGGGAGAACAGACTCTTCTTTGTTTGAATTTCGCGGCACTAGGAATTATTTACAGATTAATTATGTACAGATTTGAATTTTATTTCCTTTTTATTTATATGTAAAACGATAGAAACATTAATAATAATGACATATTAATGAAATAGTATACATAATTTACATACCATAATTTAGATCATACAAATATATGTAAGTTTGACGCCTTTTCAAACTTGGTCACCTACACGTCTACGTCATGTACGTAACTAAAGGTGACTGAGTAACGCTCATTAGAAACAACATACCGGCAGCGAGGCATTCGCTGGTCAGCCATTACGTGGCACAGTGCCGACAAACTAAACAGCTACTGTAAAGCCGGAAACATATTTAAATCGAGATACCGACATTGTGTTGATTCAGGTGCGGTATTAGCTTTAAGGTAGTTTTAAGAGTTATTCTAATTGTAAGTGAGAGTTTATATGTGAATTACAGTGATTATTTACTGCAACAACAAGGGTCAATTTATTTTCCACGCCACTCTGCCAAGTTTAATAACCCTCTGATTTCGAGGCTTATATATATACAATTTGGTATAGAGCTAAATTTTATTATTTCTCACAATTCAATTTATATTGTATTTATCCAATTTTATGCGGAAAAGAATCTGAAAGTAACTCACTCGACAATGCTCAGCGATGCTCGGGTAAGTTATGTTACGGCGTACGTTTGTTCCCCCTATACAAATAAATTTGCTATAGGATAATACCGTAACCACCCATTTTGCATTTCTCTCGGACCTCCGTCGCCTCTACTTGTTCCTACAGTTGTTCACACTCCAGTTAGGATAGAGCTCAATGCGTTTGACAGGTACATGTTAGAGTGAGAAATAGCTGGATGCAGGTTATTAAGACAGAAGAAAAAAATTTCACCAGATGCTGCAAGAAATAATCCACAAGAGACAGTAATGTTGCCTTGTAATACGTGTCTGCACGCATTAAAACCATAATAGTAGTTTTATCAGTGCGACATATTTTTTACCTATTACAACAAGAAGAAGAGCATATAAAATCATCAATGAAACAGTAAGTAAAATCCACAATTAAAAGTAGATAGTGTTTACCATTATTTGATAAGTAGTTGTGTGCGCTTAAAGTATATGTACTATCGTTGTAAATTCTTGTACGTTTTCTGTTTCCACAGCCTTTGATTGATCTAAGCAGCTACAGTCATTCCAATAAGAGGAATCGAAGGGATGAATTGCTTGTTTCGTGAAGCAAATAATTTGCTGACGAAGCAACAGTATTTTGGTGCTCTCCAAAAATAAGAGCTACAGCTGTGAAATTCTAATATTTTATCTGAGTGGAGGATATCTAGTAGTAATTATTAAAATACCACAAGAAGAATCGTGCAAGTGTTACAGGAAATACGATAAAGTTTGACAGGTATATTGAAATTTGGTCAGTTAAAATATACTGCGACCTGACAAAGTATACAATGGAAGGAATTAAGTGATCTGTATATAACGTTAGTATGAAAATTGTGATTTCTATTTTTATTTTAAGCTCTACCTTAATTTACAACTAAAATATGGTTTGTATGTGTTACAGATAATTGAAACATAAGTTGATTCGGTGCATATAACAAATTTGCTGGTATTTATATTAATTCATGTGTTGAATGAATAAATGTTTATAATTAATAAATTAATATCATATGAAATATATATATATATATATATATATTCACTTTCATTAAAAAACTGTTCTTTTCCTAATTGGGGAGACTCGGAAGTGTCACCAAAAAATACATTAAACCCGATGTCAAGCTAATTTTAAAGTGACAAGTCGATTTTTGTTGAAAAATGTCGATTTTCACCTAAAAACGTCCGCTTTTCTGCATTCAAACGTCATTTTCTCCCTAAAATACCACCGTAGAATTTTTTTCGACAATATCATTCAAAAGCTAAGACTTCAAGGAAGTTTTTCCCGAGGAGTGCCCGCCAAACAACTATGTATTTAAAACCAAAAAACGGATAAAGAAAACGTCAAATTTGTTAAAATTGTCACAATGTAAAGTTTGACCTAATTTTGCACTTATTAAACCTACGTAATAAACTTTGCATCATGGAGATGAGAAATTTAACGCTTTTTCGAAAGGTGTACTGATTTTTAAGTTTGCACTGTAATTTAGTGGAATTGTGGCCGTTTAAAGAGTGTCAAGTCGAAAACACAGAAAAAAAATTAAAGGTGAAAATACTCGAGAATAAAGCGACACAAAAAAAATGTCTAAGAGTAATTTTTTGTAGGAAATTTGTGTAGAATTGACACCCTGCGTATGTCCGGACCTATACATAGACACCCTGTATACATAAAATATAAAAACTATTTAAAGTCATTCGCTATGCGAATTGTCTTTGTAAAAAGAAGTGAGATCCTCATAAAAAAACTTCAAAAAAGTAAAAACATTACGCCAAGTACATGAAAAAGTGGAAGACTCAAGGAGTTATCATAGAAAAATAAAAAATCCCATAAAAAACTACAAAAAAGTAGAAAAAGATGTGAAATCGAAATGAGCTGCCAGTACATGAAGGTCCTTTCCAGTAAAGTGCAAGGTGACACTGTGTAACATAATATCAAATTCGGTGCTTTCCAACTACGCGCAGCTAAAATGCTGTGTTCAATAGTGCAGACGTTCAGATCCTAATGACAACTCATGTAAACTGATTGCTCCGCACTTTGGCGGTGAAATGAAGAAGCTAAATAGTGTATCAACCACAAACTGAGACTGTTTAGACATTTGCCTAGATGTTCGTGACCTCGAAGTCAAATGCTTGGCGTGGCCAGGCAAGGCAATCTGAGATCATCAATACCCATAGTTTCTCTCTCACAGGCTATCAGATAATTTGTCAATTTAAAACTCTGACAATATTATATGGACACTTTCATTGTATTGGGTTTTAAAATATCTCTAAGGTCATTCATCGACACCGATACCTTTACTCTCGCAAGCTTTCAGAGAATTCGTCAGTTTCAAGCTCTGACAATATGAGTACACTTTCATTATTTTGCGTTTTAAAATAATTCTTATTCATCGACACCTTGACCTTGGCCGACCACGCCAAGCATTTGACTTCCAGGCCGCGGAAATCTAGGCAAATGTCTAAACAGTCTCAGTTTGTAGTTGATACACTATTTAGCTTCTTCATTTCACCGCCAAAGTGCGGAGCAGTCAATTTACATGAATTGCCATTAGAGTCTGAACGTCTGCACTGTTGAACACAGCATTTTAGTTGCGCATAGTTGGAAAGCACCGAATTTGATGTTATGTTACACAGTGTCACCTTGCACTTTACTGGAAAGGACCCTCATGTACTGGCTGGTCATTTCGATTTCACATCTTTGTCTACTTTTTTGAATTTTTTTAAAAGGATCTTCTATTTTTCTATGATTACTCTTTAAGGCCTTCACTTTTCATTGTACTTGGTGTAATTTTTTTACTTTTTTGAAGTTTCGCGTTTCAACCCAGTATTAGGGCAATCGGTAGAGAATTAAAACAGCGTGTTTTTGACAAAAATAGTAACAGCAAACCGATTGTGCGGTTACATAAAAGGGGATGCGTAAGTTAATAGGTACACTGATGGACATAATTATACGACACCCCATTTATTTAAAAAAAAAAAATATGTATAAGCTTGCATACGTAGCGTAAATGATGATGGGATGAAAGAGTACTATTCGCGAATTTCATCACAATATTAATAAACACAAAGCGTCGAAGCATTTCCAAGAATTGCAATGTTTGGTTTCTTCTGTAGGACAAAATTATAAGACATTAATGTTAGTCGACTACAGACAGTCGTTGAATCTACATGTATTTGTGTGTTTCGTACTGTGAATTCTCTATTATAGTGAGTTTGTTAGTATAAAATAGAAAAACATTAAAACTAAAATCATACCATGTGGTAAAGTTCTAATTGAAGAGGGAAAAATAGAAATCTTTCAAAGAAGAGCAAAACGAGAGAATTTAAAACAAATGTCACTAAAAATGAAAAGAAGTAGGTGTGTAATTCGTAATTTTTTAAATAATCCAAAAAATTACGGAAAAAAGAAGAGACCTGGAAGACAATCATCCCTTACTTTAAGAGATAAAAGAGCAGTTTTAAGGTGTGCATCAACTCTTATACCTAGGCAAATTTTAGTAGAATGTGGGATAGAAGTATCTGCATTTTAGCTGCGCATAGTTAGAGAGCACCGAATTTTACATTGTGTTACACAGTGTCGCTTTTGCACTTCATTCGAAAGGACCTTCATGTACTGGCAGCTCATTTCGATTTCACATCTTTTTCTACATTCTTGTAGTTTTTTATGGTGGTCTTCTATATTTCTATTCTAAATCCTTGAGTCTTTCATTTCTTCACGTACTTGGGGTTATTTTTTTTACTTTTTGAAGTTTTTTATGGAGATATTTTGTACTCGAGTGTGTACACGTAATGCACGTTCATGCGTTCTGCCCGTTGAGCGTTTCGGTAGCGGTACTTATGCGCGGCGCTCTCCACTTTCGCTAGTGAGACGCTACGCGCGTAGCGTAGCCCTCGTCCTGGCCTAGCGGCAGCCAGCAGAACTATCCCTGTGAGGGAAGACAGCGCGCAATACCGAAAGGGAGAGAATCACACCTAACTCTTACGTTATAAAACTGTATCTACGAAATCTCTTCATGTTGAAGATACATATACAGATTGTCCCGGGTCTCAATAGACAAACTTGGTGAGCAGATTTGGTGAGATTTCATTTCGATTGGTCAAGCCATCTCGGCGTAATCAGGGAACATACATACATTTAAAAAAAATATGTACATGTCGAATTGAGTAACCTTCTCTTTTTCGAAGTCGGTTAATAAAAAGTAACGATATGTTTATATAAAACACATGCTCCTTCAATTTATCTTTTACGATCGCCCGAATAAACAACTCGCATGACAAAATACCCTTTAAGACTGGATCCACGTTTTCACTTTGTTTCTCTCGTATATGTAAAGTAATTTACTTTACCACACAACAAAAATAAAGTAAAATGTATTACTTTTCTTCTCTACTTACAGTCAGGTTCTCATAACTCGTAGGTTTTCTGATGTACTCTGCCAAATTAAAAATTTCTGATAACTATATCACTTCTCCGATGTTTATTCTCTTCGCCTCGGTCTCCAATTTAAAGAAAATGGAAAAAATACTGAATAACAATATTGAAGCATCCTACTTGCCTCCACCCTCGCTTCAGGATGAATCGATAGCTTCGGAGCCATTCTCGTGTATGTACATGCGTGTGCACATAAATCTACCAGAAGTTGAATCCTCGGTACATAAAACTCTAAACTCGATCGACGGCAGTGTATGAATCAATAAAACGTCACTTTATTCGAAAACTAAGCGTGTGCACGCCGACAGGTAATCTATCCAATTGTCAAACTACGTTATTTCGATCAAACGTACAGATCCTAGTTCCTGCATTTTTTCTATCGAACGTAAAGCTAGTCGAGCATTGATTTTCCCCGAAGGGACCAATTTCCCCGTGTGCGCGACGTGCCAGGGTTATACATCGTCCTGGTCTCTGGAAGAAAGGAAGTCGTGCGGCAGGAAATGTGGTACGCCCACCCTGGATATTACTTCCTTCTGCCTGTTGCATAGAATCGATCTTGGCATCGATGCACGAACCATCTTACAGAGATTTTCATTTACTTTTCGAAACTGTGTGTTCCGGCCTACCAGCAAGAATGATAAGTTCCTTAGGTGAAATCGAACTTAAAAGGCAGGAAGTTATGGCCGTTTAAAGAGTGTACATTCGAAAACACAGAACAAAAATTAAAAGTGAAAATACTCCTAAATAAGGGGTTTCTAGAAAAATGTCTAAGAGCAATTTTTTGTTGGACATTAGTTGTATAATTGACTCCTTGCGTTTGTCCGGACTTAACTGTAGACACGCTGTATATACGACCGTCGCAGTTAAAATAATGGCATAGTAAATGTGAAACAAAAAACTAGTTTAAAAAATAAAAAAAAATTATACATTAAATGCTACAATTTTTTTCTTATGTATTTTGGCCTACTAAACTCAAAAATCGCAAAAAAAATTTTTCTATGGATAGGTTCTTTTTATATGATTCTTTGAATTTTTTTTCGATTATTTTCTGACATACCTTTACAATTTAGGCCATATCTCGAGTTAGAAACGTCCGATTGGGTCGCACAAGACGCCATTTTAAAGATAATCGAATTTCCAACAATTACTTTTAACACTATTTTCCAATCAGTTCAA
>NW_026533142.1:389734-411135 GCF_026283585.1 Hylaeus volcanicus | reverse complement strand
GGTATTCATCCATAGATTTTCTTCAACAAAAGCTTGTTTTCTTCGTAAAAGTGCGATGTATACGTAGACAATAAGAAATTGATAAGAAGACAATAAGACGTAGACGTAGACAATAAGAAGAATTTTTTCTTGCGATTTTCGAGTTTAGCAGGCCAAAATACATAAGAGAATATTGTAGCATTGAATGTACATTTTGGCTGTAAACTAGTGAAATCAGCAAATATACATAGTGTTGAAATATCTGCAATCACTGATATTCAAAAACATAAGTATAATATTGAAAGCTATATGTAGCATTTATACAGGGTGTCCCAAAAATATTGGAGGTCCATGAAAGTGGTGGTTCGGGGGATAATTTGATAGAAAGTTTGGTTTATCAACGCAAAGGAAACTTTCGCGCACTTAATTTTCGTGGCCAGTGCTTCAAAACAGATAACTTTAAATTGAAAAAAAATAGCGGTCCCGAGCATCCCTTCCCCCGCGATATATTGCTATCTTGTTCGGAATGGAAAAGTTTCTCGTTACATACAGAACAGGCTCCACAAATTTAACTTTAATAACTCTACAAAAATGCAGGGGAGAAAAGTGTTATCGAGTTACGCCTACTCTCTATTTCCTCGTTTTAGGCTTTCACAAATGTACACATATTGCCACGCGAAAAAATGTTTATTTTGGAAAGAGGCAAATTTTTGAAACAGATTTTTAGAAATTATACAGGGTGTCCCAACAATGTTGTAACACCTTGAAAGAGGTGGTTTGGGAGGTGATTTGAAACAACTTTTTCCTAATCGAAAATATTGTGCGGGGTTTCGTTAAGGAGATATTAACAGAAAACTCCAACCAATCAGAGCGCGAGACGCTCCACCGACATGGCGCCCACTGGCGCTCTGATTGGTCGCGGTTTTCTGTTAATATTTCCTTAACGAAGACTCGGGCAATATTTTTCCTAAGGAAAAAGTTGTTTCAAATCACACCTCGAAACACCCCGTTTAAGGACCTCTAACATTTTTGGGATACCCTATATACATAAACATCTGAGATGCTGGTACCAGCAGGGAAAGTTTAACGAACGCAAAAAGTGAAAGTGCAGACAATGTTACAGGTTCGAACCGCAAAGAGAATATAGCTCTTCACAGTTACTTCAAAGACATTTTTTGAAAATATCTCGAGATCTAATCATTTTTTTGCCATGGTACGCTAATCATTTTTTACGTCGAATGAACAGAAGAATAGATCTGTGTAAAAAAAAAATATACATTTCTATTTAATTAAATGATGCAATTGTTAATTGCATATGCACTGCTGCATCTAAACAAAATTTGAAGTCCTATAGATATAATGCTCTTCGAACCATGTATCTTTTTCCTTTGGCATCTTTTCGTAAATGCAATAATAACGGAGTTATGACTTGAAACAATTGCGTGGACCACCCTGTATAATACAGGGTGTCCCAAAAGTCGCGTAGGAGCCGGAAATGGGGGGTAGCTGAGACGATTCTGAACAACAATTTCCTTTGCAAAAATGTCGGATAGGGCTTCGTTAAGGAGACATTAACATAAAACCGCGACCAATCAGAGCGCGCGTATACCGTTGGAGCGGCCGTGGTAGCGAAGGCTACGCGCTAGGCGGCTGCGTCAATGTCCTTCGATCCACGTCGAGTCACTTGTTCGCGTACAAGTGCGGCCGCCTAGCGCGTAGCCTTCGCTACCACGGCCACTCCAACGGTATACACGCGCTCTGATTGGTCGCGGTTTTCTGTTAATATCTCCTTAACGAAGCCCCATCCGACACTTTTGCAAAGGAAAGTGTTGTTCAGAATCGTCTCAGCTACTCCCCATTTCTGGCTTCTACGCGAGTTTTAGGACACCCTGTATAAGAAAAGTGATTGTTTTTATGTGTATTATGTGTTATCCAAAAATTCCCTTATCCAACCACTTTTGTCTCCCAATTAGTGCGGATACGTGTGACTCTACTGTACTTGAAACACGTTTCTCTCAAAATTCATGTCTCCCGAACCGTCAAATTCACTAATTTATTAGTAAACGGCATGGTTGTCACGCTCAAGAGTAGTAAATGAAACGATCAATGATGCTGGGGCATTCCGTCCGACGTTCTTGAGATGCAGGCTGAATTTAGACTGTTCCCGATCGGAGAACAGTTAATTAAGATGGAAGTTATTCGTCATAAAAAAGGACGAAACTGTACTACTTCAATATTCATTATTAAATATTCTAGGGAAGAAAATTTTCAGAAGCCTTTAGGATATTAAATTCTCTCCAAACTCGGTGGGAACAAGTTTCAACGATATTAATAAGAATTGCATGAATGCAATTATACAGAACAATCCTGAAAGGATACACACAAAATTTGCAAGCGCAAACTTGCAATCTCCTTATATTTATAATATTTTTAGTTTCTGCGTTTCATTAATGTATGTACACATATATTCGTGCAAAAGGCACCTATTGTCACGAAAGATGCTATATGCAAAATAATTATACTCCTTTCTTTCAATACGTTGTTTATGCTAATATACGTATAATGTAATATACTAATATAATGTTTTTAATCCGATAAATTTATTTTAATCAACATTGCCAAGAGTTTGCATATGCGCTATACTCTCTAACACTCATTATGGTTTTACAAAGCCCTCTGCGCATGCGAATGTTGCGAAATTTCTATTTATATACAAATTTTTAATAACCAATATAAGATAAACAACTAGTCACTCCTGACTGGTCAAATAAAAATAAGAATAAAAATTGTACAAAATGAAATACCGCACTTTGAATACAGGTTTGATGGTTTAATCATACAAACTGTATACACTTATAATGCAAATATACGTATCATTTTTCAATATCAAAGTTCTGGAGGTATTTCATTTAGCCCGATACTTTATATCCAATAAGTAAACAATTCAGTTAATAAGAGTCAATAAAAACAGCTTAATATGAAATAAGATAAAGTAAACATAATTTCATCTCTACGCATATCGTTCGTAGAAACTTTATTTAGGGTGAGCGCCTACGAAAATGTTTAGAAAACACTGATGTAGAATGACTAGAGCGAATATTATTTCTTTCCGCCTGTTGCGCCGAATCGATTCGTGACTCTATCACACTATCGTCGTTCCTTGAAGGTTTCCGCCACTTTTTGAAGACGTGACCTGTAACTAATACGACCACGGAATACAGCACGTGTCTCTTTTCCTCCTTGCAACCGCGCAGAATGCTATCTATACGACAGGAAAATGCTTCTGAAAAAAATTAATTGCAAGGTAAACAAAAGAAAGCGAAAACACGTGAGCGGTCAGGTTTTTAGATTGCGTATATTCAAGTTATTTTTACATAATGGTTCTCTCGGGCGCAGGGTCACCAAGCTACCGTATTTCGCGTTGAAACCCGATTTTAATTCGCACCTCCGGCGCACAGTGCGGAATAAGTGGACAAAATTCAATATTAGCATATATCACAATGTGAGGCAGATTTCTATCGTAGAAAATGTGTGTCAGCGTGGAAATTGTTATAAATAATCATGTATCAATCATTTGTATCCATAATACAATCTTTATCTTTAAACAAACATACAGACAAAACGGCAGAGAATATCCTGTGTTCTCCACATATTTGGATACATTATTTGTTATATTTTAAGAAACTTATAAGTTTTCTTGCAAATACTTGCAGCGTTCAGTTTTATATCATTTTTAATAAGGGATCGTACTGTTGGTATAGGGTCGCAATTGGAAGTTAATAATTCTGGTTTAGTTGATTTATGGATTTCTATAAAAATTATTTTTCACATCCTTGATCAAAACGAAGCATATTTTGTTAAATAATATGTAGGAGCAACTTCTATTATTTATGAGAAAAAAATTCCTAAAGAATTCGAAATATGGACTACTAAAGCCACAATTTTACAATATTACATCATTTTCCTGTATGATAATCATAAACTCATACATAACGTTGAATTCAGAATAAAAAAATGCTTTTACTGATGCAGAAATAAATCAAAATTTTCAAAAATTTCGAGAGGGGGGGGGAGGATAATTTTTAAAAAAATTGTTTTATTTTTAAATTTGTTGGTATTGGTTTATAGGCCTCTAAAAACAATGTAATATTTGCTTGAACATTGTTTTGAAATCTCTAATCGTTTCCGAGCAAAAGTAAAAGGGGCGGCTCGGATAAAAGGGTTAATTTCTCCCTCAAAACGCAAAAGTCGCACGTACTGAGGATGGTGTAATTCATAAGAAGGTCCAACAAACAAGTATACAAAGTTTCATCAAAGTCGGGTTTTGTTAATTTTTTGTTAAATTTGTTAATTTTGTTGTGATTTTATTAATGTTTATGGTTAATTTTAATTTTTTTTTTTTGTGAATAAATAGCGATATATTTATATTAATAATGAAATTTTGATTTTTGTCCACAATTTTGCTATTTGTCCGCACTGTGCGTCGATCCATTCCCACCAACCCCGTCAACCGGCAATCCAAAAGTGTCCAGTTCGTGTATCCCTTAATGCATTCCATTTTCACTAAATTCCTCTAACAAGACCCTTTTTTCCTTTCTGTAATTTATGTTTCCTCCCTCATTGATAGAATCTTCACATTCCATTCCTCTCCTTTTTCCCAAGACTGGACTACTACCCCCAAAATTCCGAAAAATCGCTACCACCAGTTCTGCCCTCAAGATCTGGGTACAAAAAGGGGACCCGGAGGAAGCAGCATCATCACTTAGTGTACCAGCGATCAACTAGAACAAAACGCTGCGCGATTCCGGATTTGTATAACCTTAAAATAAATACCGTTTACACAATCGACTCGATTTTTGTGAGTACCTTGACGACACGACTAATTGTAAGATACGCGTTACAACTGTATAGGGGCGGACAGTAACACAGTGGGTAGTGTAGCCGGGTACCACGCTGATGGCCCGGGTTCGAATCCCGGCCGCACAGTGGTCCCGATGGCCGAAAACCTGGCCAAAATAAGGAGTTTTCGGAATTTCGTGAAACTTGGTATTTTAGGGTTATTTGGGCCGCAAATTACGAATCCGGTATCAGAATTTTGAAATTCAAAATGGCGGATCCAATATGGCCGACACGTATATTAAAAATATTAAACTATTATGAATTTTTTATGAAATAGGATTTCTAGGTTTATAGGGCAACATAGTTAGAATACATTGGCAGAAATAACAAAAATAAATTAATGTTAAATTAAAATTAAGGATAATAAGGTTTGTTTTAATACCGCGTAAACAGTATTCTTTACCTTATAAGCATGGTCTTCAAATTTAAATAACTTAAAATGGCGCAAATTTGCGCAAGTTTTCTCAATTGGATATCATACCTGACATGTTACTTTATATCAAGAAACTTGGCAGAGCGTGTCACTCGGTGACTATCATCTGTGTTTTCCTTCCGATTCATCGAAAGATAACTAAAATTTATACCATATTGAGAAGGGAATTACAATAGTGAAAGAGAATCCGGGCGGACGGCTCACAGTGGTCCCGGGACCACTGATTGTGGATTCTTTTTCATGTTTCGGTTAGGGCCGGCTATTCGTTCCTCTCCGGTAACCAATGCAAATCTACGGGAATCTAGGACCGGCTAACATATATAAGGTATAGAAAATGCTTAGAGCATAAGATATGTAATGGAAAAAGTAAGGCATTAAGGCAAAAAGAGATCTTTGCAAGGAAAAGTATCAGAAAAGTGCAATATATAGGGGCGAATAGTAAGTAGCTCTCAGTAAGCACTATAAACACACAAAAATACAACTGTATACCTGTGGAAACTGACTCTTCTATAGAGCCTACAGCTTTCGTTACTCCTAGTGGACAGAATGAATATGTTTTGATGCCTTTTGGTCTTAAAAATACTCCGTCTGTCTTCCAAAGATCTATTCAGAAGGCTTTACAAAATTGTGATTTTTACGCGATTTTATACTTCCGAGATATACTCAATCACGAAAATATTCGAACACCGATGTAATTTGAATGTTAAGCTGTGCGTTTTAAATAAATGTACAATGACCAAACAGAATGTGTAAGGTCGTGTTTTATTACAGTTTTTAGACACTAAAAATGCGAACATTCTTTATTTATCACTTACGGTTATTTAAGTAAGAGAAGAGAAACAGAGGAATGACTAATTGTAATGTCATAAAAATGTTCGGGTATATTCAAATCGAACGTTTAAAATTAAATTATAAATTTTTCTTTAAGAATGAACACTTAATGTGGTTGCAAGTTATAAATCATTTTGTTTTTTTAATATTCACAAACAATGCGCTGCTATTCTTCTATAAGGTGTATTTTTAAATGTTCAAATTGCGTGCAATCCGACCCTTGTAACAATATCGAAAAGGATTTACATTAAAGATCAAAATGTCTTTATAAAACAAAATGTACATATTCAAATTTGCATAACAAAATTTACAGATTACATCTGTAAAACTCTTATGTTACTTTTTCATCGAACACAAATGGAATCGAATATATCCAATTTTTTATTTAAAGTAAAAGTAATTAAACATGAAAAATGATGCCGTTTAAATGTTCACTATGGTGATTTATATATTTTGCTATTGAAAAACAAAATCTAAAAACCACTTCGTAAAACCCCTAATTTGTCGATGCTTTGGTAGAAAGAAATTTTATAAATACCGAATGTTATCGATATCGGTAAAATCAGCGATGATGTTTCTCGTTAGTGATAAAGGTACCGTAAATAACGTTAACAGCTGGATCACGAGAATCGAGAACTCGTGACTCGAGAATTGAGTACGAGCTGCAATAATCACCTGATAGACTCGTTTCGAAAAGGCATCTGACGGAGAGACCGGTATTTATAGAAAAATCGAAAGCTATCCACACATCACGTGCTTCGCCTAACACATTGATTCTCAACGTGGACGATATCGTCACCAGGTAGGAGATTAATCCTTAAAGGTACTGATTACTTGATTATGTATCTGCTTTTGGGGATGGGGGTTGGTCACTTAAGGGGGTATCCTAAATTAGAAGGTCTAAAAAAAGCGGTTTTTTGTGAATTTTTTTAGGATGAAAAAAAATAATTAATTCTATCGAACTTTTTATCCTATTTTCAAACATATTTAGGTAGCCTGTACAAATTTTTTCAACAAGAAATATTCAAATTGAGTCGACTGTGACGCACATTTGTAGGGCACCTCAAAATTAAATCCTCCTATCGGCGGGAAAGATGCAGGTCGTAATTTTGGTTTGACACAAAAAACCAAAAGAAATTTTCATTTTCATACATTTTTCTTCTATGGCCAAATCATAAATATATTATTTAATAAATTTTAATTGTTGTGCATAAAAATTATGGTTTTAATTATGGGAATACCAACTTCATGGCGAACTAAATATTAGTAAACTTTGTAAGTATTATTAACCTTAAAATTTTCATTAAAGCTTTACATTTCACGTAGCTTATTATTTGTAGCTATTGAAATATGTCAAAATTAAATATCGTTTCATACTCGGCATGATCGATTTGATAATTATATATTTCAGATTGTTTATAGTAAGTATTGTTAGTTTATTTTTCAATATCATTAATTTGCTGCTCCTTGCCAGACGTGTCGTATTAATACAATAAAGACAAGTCGTTCTTGTGTTAATAATATTTTCAAATAAATAACATTTCATTTATTAATGTAAAGTGTACAGTTTAATAAGTGACATAATCTAATAGTATGTTAAGTTAAAATTATAGTAAATATTTCACGTTTTGGTTTGTAATATTAAAATTGCAAGTACTAAATATTATTTTATTTTTGTTACTTTCAAATTTCTTTGTATACCTCTTACTAATACCTAACGTAAACGCAATCTACGTTATTTTGGAGATTATCATACAATTTTAAAGTCTTAAAAAGTAAAGTAATAAAATTAAGTACCGAATCTGACAAAGTGGGTGTTTAGACCAAAAAGGTTGAGAAACACTGGTTTTAAAATTTTTTCCGGGTTATGATGTTTATCAATACCGCATAACAGTGTAAGTTTTAGTATCCAACCAGCGCAGCGTCAATAGAACGCACCCACGTGTGTTTGTTAATGGAGAAAGTTCCATCGACTTGATCATTAAATCATAGTAAATTTTGTTCGTGTACTTTCTTTACACTTTATCTACCTAGAGCCTATTTATAGACGTTATTTAATTCTAATGTCTACCTACTGGAACTATGAGAAATTGTACTATGCTTGGATGACAAATAAATTTCCTGAGCTATTGCCAAAATGGTTGATTCAGTTTCCTAGCATTTGAAAATTAAGATGATCGTAATCCATTCCAATTCGAAATTGGAATTTTAACAGCATCTGAGATTCTGACATCATATAATTGCACGCGTATTATAAATTATAAAAACAAAGCACTTGTTTAAAACAATTTTTGTTAAACTGCAGTTATTTTTATTTGGTATTTTCATGTTCCCGTTATAAGCCTGTGAAAGCTCGTTTTAATCGATTGGCCAGTTCCATAGTTATAATTTTTTAGATAAAAAGGTAACACAAATCTTTAAACTGTTGTAAATCAATTTCGTAAAAATCTGAAATGTTACTTCAAAAACTGTCCGATTTAGTATGGAATGACACGTATCCTAAGCCCGTTCATAGACTTTTTAAATTCAATATTATTACTTATCCACTCACAACTCTCAATCTAATAAAACAGACAAGGCTTTGGACATAATCATTTTGAAAATATGTCAAAAGTGACCAATTCTTAACAAATTCGTAGCTCTTTTAATAATGAACATTTTGGATTCAAACTTTTGTTCGTGGTAGTTCTAATGGATCCCCTCAAAAAACAAATAGAAAGTTTTTTTCTAAAGTGAAAATCCAAGTTTTTAAAAATGAAAGAAATTTTTTTTTAAGTTTCGCAACCTCAGTTGCCCGTCGGTTTTGGTCGAAATTTAAAATTGTCTATAAAAATTAGTGTTTACATCCTCGGTCAAAATGAAGCATATTTTGCCAAATAACATATAGGAGCAACTTATATTGTTTATGAGAAAAAAATTACTAAAGAAAAGAATAAAAATAGTTTGTAAGAAATGATCCTCGGAAAATATTCTTTTTTAGAAAAAATACATTTAACAACAATTTCATATTTTATCCAGATGTACAAATTCTGTTTAAAATATGATCTCGTTCAATTATTAATTTTATTTGCATGATACTATGTCCATGACAACGATCAGTAAAATATTTCATTATTTAATTAAATCAAATTAATTTATCTTTCAAGTTATCAATGCTCTTGTATTGACAAAACAATACAAGTAGCGTTATGATATTAATTTATTCAAAAGTACATTTACATGATTAATCAAAGGCAATATGCACTACGTAATTTCAATATCAGAAAAACTGTATTTCCTTAAAATACAAACCAACGTGTTCAAATGAATAAACGTTTATTTTTCCGGACAGTTGATACAATTTAATACAGAATATCACCATTTATTTCATGGTATAAATTTTATTGTTGATGCTGAAACAAAAGCAGAGACACGCGAAGCGTAAAATATATCGAGACAATAATGTACTGTGCGATTGCAAATATTTGCAGCAGTATATTAATCTAGCGGCAATGATATTTACAGAATAAAATGCTCTTGTTAATATTTAACGCACAATACATATTTCATATTCGTTTGAACTCTATTATTAAAGAAGTAATAATTGTAATTGCTGTTGTGTTAAAAGTTCTTTCACGTTGATAATAAATTTTTGTTGCCACTAAGCATTACTTATGTTATACAAATTACATTAATGGCACAAATTTTCAGCAATAAATACAAAAGTACAAACATTTTTACTAATACAGTCTTACAATTAAACATTTCTATCGTTTTTCTTTGCAAATTAACTAAAAAATATGTTGGATGACTCGCCGAAACTGAACAATTTTTTCTATGCAATATTAAACAGTGAACTTTCGCTGTACAATATCAGTAATTTTAATCCCATTTTATGTCAACATTTCAGTGCATTTAACTAAAAATTATTGTCAGATAATTTAATAAGCTATATTACGATGACTCGGATATGCAATTCAATATTTTGTTTTAAACCTGCGTACGTATGTACATACCTACCGTGTGGAGGTATTTTTGTATTGCAAACATTATGTAACAAATAATACAAAAGAAGTTGCATATGAACATATATATTACCGCTCAAAAGTATCTGTACACTTCCTCGTTCTGAATCGAATGTAATTTAAAGTAATAAAAGTAGTTAGAACGATTGTAGCATTTGCAATTCTTACTACTATGTACACTAAAGTATTATGCAACAATAAAGTTAATTTTTCGTGTCCTCAGTATGAGATCTAATGAAAAAATTTCATTGCTAGAGACATTTTCAATTTTTAGTTTATTTATGTGTGTATGAAAAAGCTTTTAAGAAATAAAAAAATTAATTCTGAAGGTGAGGTGTTAAAGAAAGTGAACTTGGATAGGATTTGTGAATTTGACGATGTTACGATTATAAGTACTATAATAATTGTTAAGTTATATAGTTTTCAATTGTAATTGAAGAAAATTTTAGAAATTTTTTTAAATATTAATATTACAGTCAATGTATTAAAGTGGTCTGATACTTTTGAGGAGAAAAGTGATTGAAGAATTATCTTAATTCCATCAATGATTTGACATTTTCTTTCAAATAGCGAATATTCAAGAGACATATCATTTAATAATTATAACGATTGTCGACCATTAAGTATCAACTACAACGCTTATTCTATTATATTAAACTGTCATTCAGATAAGATTTGTTTCACTGAACAAATATATGCAAAATAATATAGAAACAATTGGTACCTCTCTTAAGCCGGCAGAACCAAATCAGCAGAATCATACCTGACTTAGTGGAATATTTAGAACTTATTTTGTACTAATTTGAACCACCAACAATAATTTTGTTTTCGAAAAAATCGTGGTGCTGCTTGCTTAATATTAAGCTAGCAGGGCCACACGTAACAATTAATAAAAATGAAAAAATCAAAGCGGATACATTTAGTACTGAATTTGTATTAATTCATACCACCAAAAGAAATTTTGTACCTGTTACCGTTTTCAAGAAAATCGTGGCGCTGCTAGTTTAACGTTAAGCTAGCAGTTGAAAATGTTAAAAATTAAAGGTACCAGAGCCACGATTTTTTCGGAAACAGGACGAGGTACAAAATTATTGTTGGTGGTACAAGTTAGTACAAAATAAGTACTAAATATTCCACTAAGTCTGATATGATCCAATTGTTGCTCATGCCTACCTTACCATTCAAATCAAACTTCTAAAACTCCTCTTAGAAATATAAATTGATATATTGGTACAAATTAAACAAGCGGTTTACAAAAAGAAAAATAATCTCTGTACTTAGTATTCCCTGCAAGATATAAATAGCATTCGTGCTTGCGATGAAGCCTTTATTGTACAAAACTTGAAAAGGGCACTCCTTTTAGATAATGGATAATGGATCGGAACGCTTGGATCTATCGTAGAGATCTTCCTCTGCATTCAAACTATTCAAGAACCGTTTAAAAAGCTGCGGACATTTGCACTGAATTTTAATTCTGCCGCAAACTGCTCGCCTAATTTCTATTCATTGCTTCGGTTCATTTCTGATGAACGAACAAACCTTGTCGACTCTTTCCTTTAAGCTCATTTGACCAAAGTGTCTCTATGGAAATGCCAAAACCGCTCGCGACAACAGTATATCGCTCAGGCCCTTATCATCATTCTCTTCGTACATTTCAACGCCACTAAATGCTGTCATCCAGGAAAAGTAGCAGCGTGGCAGAGCAATTAGAACGACGATAAATTTCCATGGGCCGGCCTTTATACGAGCTTTATTGTTTTCCTTGACAAATGATCCCGAAGCGCCATCCTTAATTTATCATTCGTATTCGGTTTACTAAACATCGGGTGCGAACGACTGATCTTCGAGAACCAACGGTGTGAACCCAATTAACAGAGTGGCGGATAAAAGTATTCGTAAAAAGATGGAAATAAAAGCAATTGTATCGTTTACGGTATTAATTATTACGAATATACAGAGTGGAGCAATAACTATTAGCACCTCAGATATGTAGTTCCATTTAAAAAAACGAAACTTTATCATCATATCTTTTAAATTAGTAACATAAACAACATTTTATTGACGACACAATAGAGATCCCATTTTCTCCTCCAATTTACATATAAACAATTTTTTCGTATCATCAATAGTTGTTGAAATATACGCCTGACACACTAGCGTGGACATCCTGTATACACAGGGTGTCCCAAAAATATTGTAACATCTTGAAAGGGGTGGTTCGGGAGGTGATTTGAAACAACTTTTTCCTTAGCGAAAATGTTCTCCGAGCCTTTGTTAAGGAGATATTAACAAAAAACCCCGACCAATCAGAGCGCGCGTATAGCGTTGGAGCGCCCGCGGTAGCGAAGACTACGCGCTAAGCGGCCGCGCTCATACGCTACCGCAAACGCTTCCTCGGCATACTCGCGCTCTGATTGGTCAGTGTTTTCTGTTAATATCTCCTCCACGATGCCTCGGACAACATTTTCGCTAAGGAAAAAGTTGTTTCAAATCACCTCCCGAACCACCCCTTTCTTATTCTAACGAACCCTCACACAGCCGTAGCCGACCAGGAAAAAGAATGGAAAGACAAGCCCTCTCTACTATTACATTTCATCGAGGCAAGTACTTGGAAACCACGTAAAACTCTAGTCTTGAGCAATTGTAGAGAGTTTTGCTTTTGGGTCCTTTTTTTCTGGGGAAATCTATTGCCATCAACAACCCCAGGGGGCCGACCTAGACTTTCACGTAGACAGTATACATGTATACATTAAAACCATTCAACATTGCCGCCTTGACCAAAAACTAACTCAAGCAGGAATTAAACATTTTTAATTTTGCGCCGACTACGAAAAGATTATTTAACATAATTTAATATAAAGGAAATAGAAATTTAATATATTATTGAATACCATTTAATATATTATTGAACACCATTTAATATAAATGAAATATAAATTATTTCATACTTTTTAGTTGCAATTTTAATATTTTTTCGAAGTCGGTTATATTTTTTTTCCAAAAATTATTTTATAATCTAAAAAATTTTGTTATCATACGTAGTGTCTAGAACAGGTTTATTCTAACATGTAAAATGTTGCAATTGTATTTTAATAATATAAATTGTTTTAATTAACAAGAAGGGTTTTCCTTTTAATGAAATTAGTTAGTATGGGCCTTCGTACCAAGAGAACTATAATTTACAGATCAGGTGTACATGCATTTGGCTAACAAGTACAGCTGTCCGAATACTTGAAGTCGTGCAAAGTACTCGATTATTGGGATATGTTCTTCAACGGTATTTGGAGCATTTCCTCTTGCTCGTTAGGACCAAAGTTAACTTCTGGCAACCACGGTTCATCGAATAAAAGCACGTTACAATATCATAACACTTCTTACAATAATTGGAATACCTCGATTATTCGAGGTAGACTATTTAATTTGATTATTGGAATTGATGGAAGTATGAAGCATGAACAACTTGGAATGCTTTGCTAACTAATAATACAGCAAATATAGTTCAAACAAGTATACTCACTCTAAAAGGAACATTTCATTCGTTAATTTGGATCGTTTTTAGCATACAGAAGTGTGATCGTTTATGGTTAAAACTATACAATCAATTAAATTGTATAATTTACAATCTAATACTTATATTTAATTACTTGTATAGTTTTAGTTATCACTAGTTACACCGTTTATATACTGAAACGAATCTAAATCAGGGATCGAAACGATTATTTAAAACAAAATATGATTATTCAGATTATATGTAACTGTATCAAATCTGTCTGAAAGTTTATTCACATATTCCATGTCTGCATTTTTGTTTACACGAATAAACAGAAAGAACATTTTGGGTGACACTACTTGTACGTCTCAAGTTTGACATAATATTCAATAACAAAAATTTATTTAGAGATTCACCATTATTTATTAATAAATAGGCAGTAAAAATGTTCGTATCTTCAATCATTCTAATGTTAAAAAATTTCTTTGCGAAGATAATTTTTAGTAAAAAATACTGATAAAATCTAAAAACTCTGAAGGCATGTATCTTTTGATTGGTTACGGAAATAGAAATATGATAACTTAAACCTGCCCTTATTTCATATGGACTACAACATATTTCAATACCATCAAAGTCCCTGGCATCGAGAAACAACGCTGATCGATTTATCGTGAAATGGTCCATATCGTTCGGACTGGTTGTATTTAAGCATCATCCACAAACGGTTAAAGTCGCGGTATGAAACTAAACGGTTATCAGTTTTAGTTTATGAAGCAGTTATAAAGAACCGGAACAACTACTACAAAAAGCCGAAATATATATTAATGTTGAAGCAGACGAAATAGAAGAGAGCCGTGAAGGAAAGTACACAAGAGAATACGATAACTATGTGCTAAACATAATCAAAATATATGTTCACTTATTTTAAAGCAAAATATTAAATAATTATGATATATAAATTAATAAAATATATTCTACATACATTATGTAATGTTTATATTAGTTTATATTTAGTTTATATTTAAGTTTATATCTAAACCACTAGGTATGTTTGTATGTTTTATAGTTGTCAGTTATGTTTATCAATTTGTGTTAGTAATTTATTGAGTAGTCGTTCAATTTGTATTGCGATTTGATTTTGTCTGATATATTGTGTGTTGTCTTGGTATTTTGACAGTTTTCGCCGAACCTTTAAATAAATATCCTTACAATTATGCACAGTTTATGTGCGCTTATCAAATTAGTGTACACCGTAAAGGCACAAAATCCGTCGTATAATTATAGTAAAGGAACAACGAACAAAAAGAATCATTACAATTCGACTGAAATATTAACAATAAAAGGTTTTGTAACAAAGATTTTAGAAATTTGTATTTTAATAACAAAATCCGTTTGTCAGCATACTCGTGACGAACAGTTAAACAACATCATCCTAAACATGTAACTGTAATCATTGTATACTTTCACTTGAAATAAACAAATTTTAATACATGTCATTCGAAAAATCCTTTATGTGTATGTATTAGACCTCAAAATTAATGTTGGTTTCATTATATACATATCAAGATTATTCTATAAACCAAGAAAGAGTCTAAGTTGTAAGTATAAATTTGATAGGTGTTTGAGAATGTGACATCTGCAGGAAGTTTTTGCCAAGTTGGTCAAAATGAAAGTATAAAATATGAAAAAATCTAGAACGGTGCCCAAGGGAAATTTATAAAATCGGCTTGGCAGTCAACGTGTTAACCCGATAAATGGATACTTCGTATATTACAATATAACTCTTAACCCCTAAAGTATTACGCTTATTTTTCGTGCATTAATACCGCTCTGGGATCCAGCATACGCTATTATTATTATTATTATTATTATTATTATTTGTGCGCCCAACATTGTTTATAATTATTATTTTTCCATAAATCTAAAACACCACATTCAATTTTTCAATACATTAACAACATTTTAGAATCCAGCAACTTCATCGTCATTTTTTATGACATATTCGAATACTATTATTAGTTTACTATTTGTATTAACCTCCCGATTTATAGGGAAGTTATTGTATTTGCCCCTAAAATGAAAAATCGATTTTTTAGCAGATCTCCATGTTTCAAGGTCATTGGAGTAACTTTAGCCTATTTTTAACAAATTGTTCGCGCGCACGTGCGTGTGCGTGTGCGTGCGTGCGTGCGTACGTGCGTATGTATGTATGTATGTACGTATGTAGACAAATTTTTCGTTAACGGTTTCTAAAAAACTAATAGCAAAATCAAAATGATCGATGATGCAATCGATGTGTATCAATCTAACTTAGAGCTGATTAGATTTTGTTCTAATTCGGTCCAGTAGTTTTTTAGTTTTTTTAAGAAAACTTAACTCAATAACGCAATCTAGATGGAAAAATATAAATTTATGAGCGAATAACTAAACGGAAATAATAGATATACATATATTACTATTATTACATTTGTATATACGTACATATAATATATACATACAAGGTGGTCCAAAAGTATGGAAACAATCAAATATTTCCAAAACGGAACATTTGTGAGAAAAATGGTTTAGAGAAATGTTTTAGGGTTTCAAAAATTCTATTGAAACATCGTGTCTGTTTGACCTTCAAAGGACCGGTCAAAGTCACGTCAAGGTCAACACGATTTCTTTAATGGAATACCTCATTTTTTATCATGCTCTGTAAAAACTGGCTATGAGACCTTTACAAAACACTAGTTTCAAACATTTTTTTTTATTCGCGATAGATGGCGCTGTAATCGGAAATCGGGAAGTTCCTTGTATGGCCCGTAAAGGGTCGCACACAAAATAAACATGAATAGCTAGATATATGAATTAAGCGAGCAAGAACAACCCTACTCGCGAGCTCGCGAAGCGAGCGAACAAAAAGGACCCCACTCGTTATTTTACTACTTTTATTTTATTATTATTAACACTGGATATTCGCGTTTATGTGAAACCGACGCCAACGGTATTCCAGCGACCTAAAACCTTTGGAAAACGTTTGATAACGTACTGAACACGAAGAATTGCACTAAATTTCATTGTTTAACACAATCTCAATCGATTCCATTGGCTGGAACACTCGTCCTACACACTCACGAGTAAACACTCACAAAGTAAATACAGGGTATCCCAATAATGTTGTAACACATTGAAAGAGGTGGTTCGGGAGGTGATTTGAAACAACTTTTTCCTTAGAGAAAATGTTATCCGAGGTTTCGTTGAGGAGATATTAACGAAAAACACTCAACAATCAGAGCGCGAGTATGCCGAGAGAGCGCTCGCGGTAGCGTATGAGCGCGGCCGCCTAGCGCGTAGCCTTCGCTCCACTGGCATTCGCGCGCTCTGATTGGTCGGGGTTTTTTGTTAATATCTCCTTAACGAAGCCTCGGAGAACATTTTCGCTAAAGAAAAAGTTGTTTCACATCACCTCCACCCTGTATATACAGGCTGTCCCAAAAATGTTGTTACACCTTGAAAGGAGTGGTTTGGGAGGTGATTTGAAACAACTTTTTCTGTAGCGAAAATGTTGTCCGAGGCTTCGTTGAGGACATATTAACGGAAAACACTGACCAATCAGAGCGCGCGTACAACATTGGAGCGCTCGCGGTAGCGAAGACTACGCGCTAAGCGCCCGCGCTCATACGCTACCGCGAGGGCTTCCTCGGCATACTCGCGCTCTGATTGGTCAGTGTTTTCCGTTAATATCTCCTCAACGAAGCCTCGGACAACATTTTCGCTAAAGAAAAAGTTGTTTCAAATCACCTCCCGGACCACCTCTTTCAAGGTGTTACAACATTTTTGGGACACCCTGTATAAGAAGTGAATATATTGCGGGGGGGGGGGGGGCAAATGAAAAACAAACAAATGAAAATTCATTACAGCTGTAAAATATACCAATAAATAAGAACTGAGAAACGAATCATTCATTATTTTTGTTTACCTCAAAAGTAAATAATAAAATAATTATTTATTTTCAAATAACAAATATACCGGTTTTTAATGATATTTAAATGTATAAACATTGTTAAATGTACAAACATTAAGATAAATGCAATACTTCTTTGAAATATAAATTTTATTTTGATTTGTCATTTAGTATTTACAATTTAAATGAAAATTTTCCCAGCTCTGTACATGGCATATTAATTTATTTATGTGATTCCATTTACTTGGTCCAAGCTACGAGTATAATATATTCCTCCACAATTTCCAGCGTCCATATATAAATGAAATTACGTATTATTAGAGATAGTTCGCAATCGAGCTCGCTTTTGTTCGAAAGAGCCTACCAACCTGTTGATAATACTCTCATGATAACATAATAAAAAATACAACAACTGTAATTTTCAGTAGCTTGAAATATCGATTATGTACACAATAGAAATTGTTGATAGCTACCAACCAGCAGGCCACCGTAAATTATTTGTTGATGGTTGCGCGTTAAGCTTGATATCATAGTGAGATAAAAAAAGATTGATACACGTTGTAACATTATGCTCTTATTATATTCTGTATCCTATATACTACAAATATAATTGTTCAAAATGTACATGAACTTAACCATCTAAACCATAGTCTTCATATTTTTTCCTCCGTTTACTACTTTTGTCAGAATGTCCGCCTATCTTCTAAAGTTACCACTACAAATGAAATATTTCCATTAACAGAAAAGTGAATTGTTTTTCTTCATTTTTAATTTAACCTGTAACATTCAACGTATAGAATGTCATATTCTCTAAACCAGTGTTTCTCAAGCTGTATGTAATCACAGTTCGGTAATTTTTTTTTTTGTATGAGATGGGGAGCCAGACTCAACATAAATACCCTATAATAACTCATGAATACTTTTTGAACTTTTTTGAGGTTCATGTATATATAAGTATTGATAATGACGTAAATATTATTAAGTATTAATTATGGTATAATCATAAAAAGTATTGGCCCACACATATGTATATAAAACATATAAAACAATTTCAAATCTCTTCCCGCAGTCCGGCGGTTGAAAAACGCTGCTCTAAGGCATGACGTAGGAAAATTTTCAATTTCCCAAATATTTTGTGAAATATGAACTAACAAGTGACAGGTTTTTGATAAAAATTCGTTCAATAAAATTTATGCCTGTCATTTTATTAATTTTTACTAAAATTATAATTTTTCTACGCCATCGCCTACAGAATATATTGTAGTTTTTAAAATGTTACTTGGATTTTTCTTAGTACAGATAGTAGTGAAAGAAAATACGAAACCTTATATTAAACGACTGTGTACTTTTTGTATTACTGCTGTTTAAAAATAGTACCCTACAGTCCTACAGCCTTCATGCATTAATCATTAAAATTTTACCTTTCTTGTTATGAAACAATCATTCTAAGAAAAAAGTACTGTACTTCACAATCATGAAACACGTCTAAATAAAAAATGCTATTGAAAACTACTTAAAAGTGTTAATATTCAATTATACAGTATGTTCAAAAAAAACATTCAATATTTATATGGTGTATAGGACACACTGTACTGAGTAAAAAAGCTTTAGTAAACATAGGTCCAAAGGTCAACCGTTTCTGAGATATAAACATTTTTGTTTGCTAGTATCATGATTGACTTGCTTCCATCGCATGCGATGTTTATGTCAGTGTTTATAAATTGCGTTCTGAATGTTCCCATTCAAGTGCCGACAATTTCGTCAATTTCAGTTTTTCAATTACGTGTACAGAAATAAGCGGTGGACACGTGGAAAATCTTCTATAAATTTCAAAAGCCCAGTAGTAAGTCAATCGTGATACTAGCAAACAAAAATGTTTATATCTCAGAAACGGTTGACCTTTGGACCTATGTTTACTAAAGCTTTTTTACTCAGTACAGAGTGCCCTATACACCATATAAATATTGAATACTTTTTTTGAACACCCTGTATATGTCATCATAAGGACAATATAATGAAATGCATAAGACATTGAGAATGTTTAGAACACTGTAGATATTTTGTTGTTCTATCCTAATACGAATTAAAACTAAAAATAAAATACAATACTGACTTCTATGTTTCTTAGATGTCAGTATACAGGGTGTCTCTAATTTAAGTGTTCCGGCAGCGTTCTCCAAAGTAGGGGACGTAATCCCTAGGAAGGGGAGAGAGAGCAATACAATCTAATTAGTAACGCGAAATAAAATTTTGACTACAACAAAATATGAATAATTTAACTGCAGAAGTATATTCTTTCTTTTTAACAGATTTTTATAATTTCAGAAGTATCAATTTCAGTATATCATTCATCTCATCAAATAAATATCACCATTGTAAACATTTGTTTAAGAAAATTATATAAGTCTGTTATTTGAACTAACACAATTTTCTATTCTTTATTACATTATTCACTGTACACAATACAATAACATCCTAGTGGGAAGAACTTTATCAGTACTGAATTTGACCAAATACTTTCTTTAAATAATTGCTTGAATTCAACGAACAAAAATTCGTTCAATCGAAGTCCGTAAAAGTAGCTCATTAATAAAACTAATTAATATAAACATAACAAAATGTTTTGTTTATAAATGTCGAACGTAGAAATTGTTTTCGTTCTAATGGAGCGTCGACGTCAGATGTCTGTTTATTTAATACATGTTAACCGGAAATTGCCCAACCATTTTCTCAATGTTCTCGAATTGAGTGTACACAAAATACGCTTGAAATGTAAATGAAGCCCACAGTTCAGCGGATAACTGAACGATAGAAAAGTTTCACAAAAGTTTAGAAAGTAGGTAACTAATTCACTAGATAATTATTCACGAGGTCATGAAGATCGCCCGATTGAATTAAATTTACTCCTGAATACACTCGTCATTCATGGAGTGAAACGGTAATACGGCATATACGGTAATGGAATTTCCGCTATTACAACACAATTAAAAATTAGGTCTTAAGGAGGCTCTAGTGCAAATAGAAATAACGTCAAGAAAATTATAAAAATTTGTATCAAACCTAGATTTTATCCCAAAAACACCTACACAAATTTTGGGAAAACTAGGGTACCTAAAAGCTAAGAAATAAATGTTTCAATTTTTCACTTTTTAACGTGGACTCTTATGGGAAAATGCGTTTTCAACACACACAATTACGTGCTACAAAGTAATTGACGCCGAGATTGGATCGAAAATTTTATGCATAATAGAAAAATATCTAAAGAATATATATTGATTTACAAAATACTTCGAGGGTACTTGTAGTATTAATAATAAATTAAAGAATATTAGGATAATGCATTTTGTGTTCTGCTATTGACATAATATGAGAGATCTGGCACGCTGTACGAGAGGTTAGAAAACGCGCGTTCTAATACAAACGGTACTATAGTTTGTCTGAAAATAATTGATTTATATTACTTTATGATACAATATAAATATAATAGATATAATAAAGACTAAAAATCAATGTTTAAACTAATCTTTTTTTATTTTGATATAAAATTGTGAACCATTGTAATATTCTAAATCCTATGCCAGATCTACTACTATATGAATCAAACGAAAATAGTAACTCTATATTGACTTACAGTGTAACTGTAGAGCCTCCTTAATCGACTAAAGGCAACCTAGCCGAAAAAGCATCGTGTTACTTGTCATATACAGAGTGTCCCAAAAATGTTGTAACACCTTGAAAGGGGTGGTTCGGAGGGTGATTTGAAACAACTTTTTCCTTAGCGAAAATGTTGTCCGAGGCTTCGTTGAGGAGATATTAACG
>NW_026533142.1:358774-389334 GCF_026283585.1 Hylaeus volcanicus | reverse complement strand
CGTTAATATCTCCTCAACGAAGCCTCGGACAACATTTTCGCTAAGGAAAAAGTTGTTTCAAATCACCTCCCGAACCACGCCTTTCAAGGAGTTACAACATTTCTGGGACACCCTGTATATATTTGATTGGGAGATCTTGACGAGTCAATTCTGTAGAATCTAGAATCATTCATTACCAAGCTGAGAAGATTCAATAGAATGTTATAAATTTTCGATTTCAATATATTTATACCGATAACCAATATCGAAGGAATGTATATTATGTATTAAAGATTATTAAAGAAACATTATTTTCTGTCACTCTACGTTAAAATATTTTTCGCAGTAGAAATTATTAAATTGTTTTATAATCGAAATTAAATTTAAGTATATGAAATTGAGTCGAAGATTCATGTGGGGAAATTACAACGGAAACACTAACCTCAAAGTGGGATCGAATCGGAGATAGCGCATAACCTAATTAATCTCAAAAGAAAATCAATTTCTCAAGTAAATCGTCGAGTGTCGCTAATAAATATATTAAGCCATGGGATGGTGAAATATGAACGTGAAATATCAAGGTTATTAGAAAATATTGCAAGTTATTCACCGAACAACTAGTAAAATAAACATTATTTAAACTTATTTTATTTAAACAGTTCGATCGTAATATATTTTGGTCTGTTTCGGTCATGTACGCATTCTTGATCCTGCGTGAAAAGAAAAAATAATATGAAGGGTAAGTGAATTAGTACAAAACAAGATTAATAAATAGATTCTGAAATAATTTCCTACTTCGGTAGATTTTGATTAACTTTTAACATAGAACGTTCATTCTAAATAATGATACTAATAACGATACTATTGACCGATCGCGTTATCAGTTTAATTTTTCAACACACAAGCATCAATCACAAATTTATTTCTTCATATTATTTGCTGTACTTTTGCTTAAGGTCATAAACAATACGCGTAACTCAAGAGTACTAAAATACAATATTATGATCGAAACAGTAACAGTACAGTTAAGTAAACAAAATGTTATGGATCTTTATTTAGCTGATTCTATGTTGATTGATGAATCAAGGTTATGAATAAAGAGACTGCCTAGGTAGTAAAAAGAAAGAATAAACGATCCGCCAAACAATTCCAGAGATTACCTTCGCTATGAACATATAAATCTCGAAACATATGTACAGGACGTCGAGGTTCCGTTGGTCGATTAATCATGACAGGAACCGAACTGTCAAGTACACTGACCTCTATAAGAAACTGTTCGACACCAGTTGAAGCACGTTTCCGTGGCCACGTTTCCTTGGCCGATAAATGAAATTCAATGTTACTCACGATTAGAACGCGAGACTCTCCCGATGGCCCGCATTTCCCGTGTGCAAGTGGTTCACCGGCATCTTCTTGACAGTTGTCGTTGCTCGTGGTTGTCTGCTTCATTGTTCCATCGCGATCGGCGTTGACGATTCCCTATTGTAAACAAAATATGTGACAGCACCAACGTCCGACGAATAGCCGAGGCAAGGAATCGACACAACAGAACACGCGACCCGAAAACACTGTGAAACGGAAAAATGAAGCAGTACGTGCCCAGGACGAGCTCGGTTTATCTATCGTTGAGGGCACCGCGACGCTTATCGCGTTGTAAACGGTCGCCCACTGGCGCACGCTCCTAGGGCGAGTGCATCGATCGAAGCACCCTCTACTACCCGGCTTCCTTATTGGTCGATCATTGGATGCGCACGCAACCACAAACGCGAGGTATTTTCCGAGTATGCGCACTCCGTCTTTGAAAAAGGGCGCGTTCAGACCCTCGAAATTATTGTCTCCATGCACATAGAACCGATCATTTAATGAAACTTTCACACTATACTAGTTTAATAACACTAGTTTACAGCCAAAATGTACATTCAATGCCACAATTTTTTTCTTATGTATTTTGGCCTACTAAACTCGAAAATCGCAAGAAAAAATTTTTCTATGGATACGTTTTTTTATATGAATTTTGAACTTTTTTCCAATTTTTTTCTTACATGCCTTCACATTTTAGACCATACCTCGAGTTAGAAACGTCCGATTGGGTCGCATAATAAAATTTCCAACAATTGCTTTTAACACTATTTTCCAATCGGTTCAATAGTTCCAGTGTTACGAGCCAATATACATGAGAAACTTTGATTTTTTCGGCTAAAATAGAACACGGATATTTCTTCCATCGCCATGGAAAAATAGAAATTGTCAAATTATGTCCAATTTCTTATTGTCTACGTATAGATCGCACTTTTACGAAGAAAACAAGCTTTTGTTGATGAAAATCTATGGATAAATATAGGAGTTAGAAACAATTGAGTAAAGGTACAAAAATTCCAATTTTACTCTATTTTTGTATTTTTTTCCTATTTATATAGGAAACATTTATTTAATTAATTTCGATTAGAAATAATTTCTGCCTTTGCTTTGTCTACTGTTATTCGTTGGGTTCGTTTCTCTAATGAGGAACCAAATGTTGTCACCCAACATTCTTTCATCCCAATATCCTTGATAGCGCTGCTCAATAGTTTTGATATCTTGGTGAAACCTTTCGCCGTGTTCATCACTTACATCGCCAAGATTCTCCGTGAAAAAATCCAAGTGAGAATGTAAAAAATGAATTTTGAGCGACATATTTACACCTGTTAAAATTAACATTCAAATTAAATGTACAAATTTTTCCATTTTGTTAAATCAAATAGAATAACAATATGTATTCCATACCCATTTTTGCATAATTTATTAGCAAATCTTCAACAACTTCCTTATACTTCATACTCTGCCGAGCCAGAAGCCCTAAACTATTAAGCAGCGCTATCAAGCATATTGGGATGAAAGAATGTTGGGTGACTACATTTGGTTCCTCATCAGAGAAACGAACCCAACGAATAACAGAAAACAAAGCAAAGGCCGAAATTATTTCTAATCGAAATTAATTAAATACATGTTTCCTACATATATAAATAGGAAAAAAATACAAAAACAGAGTAAAATTGGGATTTTTGTACCTTTACTCAATTGTTCCTAACTCCGGTATTTATCCATAGATTTTCTTTAACAAAAGCTTGTTTTATAACAATTACTTGGGTTCTTTCCCACCAAGGCATCACTAGCAACGAAAAAGAAGACCTCATTGCAAGAGAAGCGACAACCATGACTCCAAATAATGAAATAGAAATCCCATACCAAGACTTGATTACAAGAATACAACACACATCGAAAGAAGAATGGAATAAAATATGGAACAACAAAAGAACAAAAACTCACAATATAACGCACGACTTTTACCAAACAATATCCCAATACTCCATGGCCAGGAGAGAAAAAATAATAATGACTCGATTGAGAACTGGACATTCAAAAAACACACATGAATACATATTAAAGAAAACGGTCCCTCCCCACTGCGACTCCTGCAATAAGGAAATCACAACTGACCACCTAATATACGAATGCAGCAAATTCGATCAACAAAGAAGGAAGTATAACCTCAATCTAGAAACAGCTCTAACATCCCAGAAACATATGCAAAATACCATCAACTACCTCAAGGACACCAAACTCTACAATAGTATATAGTACCACCAGAAACCCAATCAAATTCGTCGCTAATTACCACGCAGTAGATGCGACGTAAAATATATCCATATAAAAAAAAAGCTTGTTTTCTTCGTAAAAGTGCGATCTATACGATAACAATAAGAAACTGGAAATAATTTGACAGTTTCATAAACGTTTCCTATATAAATAGGAGAAAAATACGAAAACAGAATAAAATTGGAATTTTTGTACCTTTACTCAATTGTTTCTAACTCCGGTATTTATCCATAGATTTTCTTTAACAGAAGCTTGTTTTCTTCGTAAAAGTGCGATCTATACGTAGACAATAAGAAATTGGACATAATTTGACAATTTCTATTTTTCCATGGCGATGGAAAAAATATTCGTGTACTATTTTAGCCGAAAAAATCAAAGTTTCTCATATACAGGGTGTCCCAAAAATATTGTAACATCTTGAAAGGGGTGGTTCGGGAGGTGATTTGAAACAACTTTTTCCTTTGCGATAATGTCGGATGGGGCTTCGTTAAGCAGATATTAACAAAAAACCCCGACCAATCAGAGCGCGCACATACCGTTGGAGCGGGCGTGCTAGCGAAAGCTATGCACTAGGCGGCCGCGTCAATGTCCTTCGATGCACGTTGAGTCACTTGTTCGCGTACGAGCGCGACCGCCTAGCGTATAGTCTTCGCTACCACGGCCGCTCCAACGGTATGGGCGCGCTCTGATTGATCGGGGTTTTTTGTTAATATCTGCTTAACGAAGCCCCGCAAGGGAAAAAGTTGTTTCAAATCACCTCCCGAACCACCCCTTTCAAGGAACTCCAACATTTTTAGGACACCCTGTATATTGGCTCGTAACACTTAATCTATTGAAACGATTGGAAAATAATGTTAAAAGCAATTGTTGGAAATTCGATTATACGACCCAATCGGACGTTTTTAACTAAGAAGCTGGACATAATTTGACAATTTCTATTTTTCAATGGCGATGGAAGAAATATTCGTGTTCTATTTTAACCGAGAAAATAAATGTTTCTCATATATATTGGCTCGTAACACTTAAGCTATTGAACCGATTGGAAAATAATGTCAAAATCAATTGTTGGAAATTCGATTACTTTTAAAATGGCGTCTTGCGCGACTCAATCCGACGTTTCTAACTCGAGATATGGCCTAAAATGTGAACGTATGTCAGAAAAAAATCGAAAAAAAATTCAAAAATTCATATAAAAAAAAACCTGTCCATAGAAAATTTTTTCTTGCGATTTTCGAGTTTAGTAGGCCAAAACACATAAGAAAAAAATTGTGGCATTGAATGTACATTTTTTTTTTATTTTGTAAACTAGTGTAATTGGCAAATTCTTTACAGTGGGTGTAGAAAGTATTCGTACACTGATCAATTTCCAAAAAAACTATGTAAAATTATAATTTATTAACTTATTTTTGATAAACAATGACATTCTACATATTCTCGGAAATCTCTAGAATAGATAGAGTACAAAAAAAATAGCTATTTATGTAAGTTGCGAAATTAATAAGAAAAAAAACAATTAATCGATAGAAATATTGAAGCAATAAGTATTCGCACGACTGTTTCATTTTTAAAACTTCATTAAAAGAAAAGAAATTTACATTAATTTATAATAATATAATACTTCCTTCGTGGGATTTCCTTTTGATTTTATAATTATTGCAACTCTTCTAAGCATTAAATTAACAAAATTATTAGTTATTCGAAGTGGTATCTTGTTCCATTCTTCTATTAGAGCCTTTTTTAAAAGTATTTTACTGGATATTTCATATTTTCTAATTCGTACAAAGCAATAAACTAATGTATTTACATTACAAACTCTGCTGTAAATGGTTCGTCATAAGAATCGTACAAATACTTATTGCTTCTATACTTTTAACCACTTTTCGCATTTTTTTGTTAACATCACAAATTATATTGACTAGTAAATGTTGTTTGGACTATATCTATCGTAGAGACTTCCGAGAATGTGTAAAGTACCATTGATTATAAAAAAAGAAGTGAAGAAACTACAATTTCACACAAAAGTTGTTTAGCAACTTGATCGGTGTACGAATACATTCTACACCCACTGTATGTTGAAGAAGCAAAAAGATCAAACTTAAACCGAAGTCAAATTTCTTCAACACGTTCATGTTGGAAAAAAATAAAGATACTGTTTGGTCAATTGCCGTAAAATATCACTGAGGCGAAAATACAAATTTGAAAATTTATATTGGAATATCAAGTTTGTTAAAATGTGATGTTTAACACATTGTGAAATGATACACTATGGGCTCGAAAAAAGGGCGCATTTTCTTGATATTATTGTCTCCATGCACATAGAACCGTTCATTCAATTAAACTTTGACAGTATACAAGTTTAATAATTGGCAAATTCTTTCTGTTGAAAAAGCAGGGATAAAGATCAAACTTGAACCAAAGTCAAACTTCTCCAATATATTCACGACCGGAAAAAATAAAAAGATTTTGCAGCTGATTGTCGCAAACTTAGATCATTCACCTCTTAATCCTTTCATTGCGGGACGATCTTTGCTAGAAATTCCAAGTGACGTAGAGGTCTGAATTTAAAAAAAGTATCAGTTTATAGGAAATGATAAGACGGAACTTTTTTATAACTACAGTTTATTCATAAGATGTTTAGTCTCTAAAATAGAAATTAAGAACGTAGGAGACCATTTTTCTATGAATTCGATTACATTTGAAATAGTGAAAATGAAAGCGTGGTTAGATGACAATTATTTATTCGTCGATATATTAAAAAATATTACCTCATAGAGGATGATAAGATGAAACTTTTATGTATTTACAGTTTGTTCATAGGACGTTTAGTTTCAGAGATAAGAATTAAAAATCTTAGAAGACCTTTTTCCTGAAATTCAATTTTTCCAACGAACTTTTAACTTTTCAATTTTTATTTCCCAAACTAAGCATCCTATGAATAAACTGTAAATATAAAAAAGTTTCTTCTCATCGTCCCCTATAAGCTGATATTTTTTTTAAATCGATTTAACGAATACAAACATTTCTCAGAGCTTATCTCTCGAGAGCGTATATATACGTCCTCCGCAGTCAAAGGGTTAAGGGACAAATTCAAAAAAATTGTTTTTTCTTTAATCAAACATACGCAAATCAAAGCAATTTTTTTTTATTTTAACGTACAAATATACTGTCCCACCTAAATATTGTATATTTTTTAATTCTAAAATTAGGATCTTATGATCGTAAATAATGGTAATTGTTATACAGAAGCAAATGTACGTATATGTGTCAATATCCCTCAAGAGGTTAAGGTAAAGCTGTCAATTCGACAATTTGTTTTTAAATAATAATTTATATACATTATGTGCTTGAGAAAGGGGAGCGTTCGAATAAGTAACACTTTCGATTTAAACTTTCGTGTTTGATCATTTTCGTGAATCGACTTTGCCACTTTCAGTTTAGTCAAAGTTATCTCCATCATTATTTTCGTTTATGATCCTCAGTCCATAACATGTTAGCAAACGCAGAAATAAACACATGCAAGTTTCGTATCAAAATAGTATTTATCTAATAGTAATAGTATAAACTGGAAATTGTAAAAGAGCCAAAGGAAAATTATGTTTACTTTGAAGGCCATGTTGTAAAAGGTAAAAATTAAAAGTAGAGAAGGTTGCGATGGTTATATCTACAGAGACATCTCTAGATAACTGAATTATGAACATTTCGTGCAAAATTCAATATTTTTCACACTTACTCTAATAGTATTTCATAAAATTGTTTCAAAAATCAGTTTTTTTTGTTCCTTTGAAGTAGCTAACTAATTATATTTGTTTATTTAGAGTTTCTGAATGCTAATCGAATAATATGAGACTCGCAGATTCGATATTCTTAAATTTCTAATCGTTGACAAGCAATAAACAATCATAGAATAACTTCTCTTGTACATTTTTGTTTAGGTATGCCTGATTGTAAATATCAATTTTTATTTTCAAAAATTGAAGATATTGAACGATCGTGTTTAACAGTGAAAAGAAACTAGTTTGTCAATTTTGGACATTTTGGTAGATAATAAGAGACGGTTTGCTCTGCTATGTGCAAATGATAAAAGTATTATAATAAACAATTTTTGAACTTTCCACATATGTATGAACGTATTTATGACCTTACAGATTAAAAATTTTCGATACACTTTTCAATCAGATAACTACTCACTATTTATGAAATTGTATTCTATGAATAATAATTAATATTAAAAAAACAATAAAGTTTCTCTTTACATAAGGACAACAACGGAAAAATAAGTTTGCCACGCAATTGTACATAGTATATTTAATAAATATTGTGTTTCATAATATTTCAATTTTCCTTTCTTTATCATACGAACAAATTTTTTCACACGGACGCATCTCAATTAACTAATATGGGATACTACGAAAGTACCTAATTTAAATTCTACATAAAAGACGAATTACTCGAGATTACAAATCAATCTCAATTATTCACGCTAACAAGGAATATCCGAAGGCCTCCCTCCCTTCCACGAAAATGAAACTTTGTTAATCTCGAACGGCAAAAAATAAGGGATGTGGTTTTTTAGTGGCGGTAACTCGAGTTTAAGGAGTGAAACTTTGGTGGGTAGTTCATTCCTCAAACTTGAGTTACCGTAGCTTAAAAAATACGTTTCCCTTATTTTTTGTCAGTCTACAAACCTGCAGTTTGATCGGAATAGAGAGGGAAGCACTTTTCAGCAGATATGTCCAAAATTTCTATCTAAATAAAAATGTTAAATATTGAAAAGAAGATAAAAAATTTGTATTTATTGTTTGTCGAATAAATATACTTATCTTTATCTTTATATTTTTTATACTTTATCTATATATTTATCTATATATTTAATCGAGGTAAATTTATGCGATGAATAAAAATACTTTTTTATTTGAAGTATTTCATCCGTCGGATAACTTTCATATTTGAGCAACGAGTTTTAGTGAACTGCAATTCATCAATCAATAAAGATTAAAAATCTTAAACATACCTTATTTATTCACCATTAACTAGAAGTATGAAATATTTGTCGACATTATTGTCCAATGCAAACAATTTGAATTATCTTTATTTGACGAATAAAACTTCGAATGAATATTTGTATCTGTTATTTAACGAATAAAAATAATTTCAGTTACCTTCATACAGTATCTTTATTCGATTTTTTATTTAAACAATTTTTGTACCTAAATAATGCAAGATACAGGTAACGTTAAATTGGCTATTAAGAAAATTTTTCAAAAACATGTTATGTTATGTTTATGTTATAATAAAAAACCATACCAAAGGCAATATTTCAAATCATTTAAAGAAGGATATATTTAGAATATAGATAAACTAATATTAATATCAAAATTGTTGAAGTATATATGATGTAGGTATACGTTATACATATTATATTTCCATAACCACTAGCTTGACGTAACAAATAGTGTATTCACAAAAGAAATCAATCACTTTTTAAATAACATAATATCTGGTTGTCTATTGTACCTTATGTAATCCATTGATTTTTTTAAGTATCTGTGACAATGAAAGACGAGTATAATGTTAGGTAATAACATAGTTTCAATCTTCCAACGCGCAACGATAGAGTCACACGTTCTTGTGACACGTTTCTGACTTTGAATATGTCGCTTATTACGTCTACACCCCAGTGTTTCTCAAACTTTTCTAGTCACAGAACATTTGCACTCTTTTATAATTATTTGGCATTTGAAATATAAAGTAAAACACAATAAAGCTATTGCATTAAATAAAAAAAATAAAAATAAAAACATTGATATTCAATGTTATATATGCGATTGTATCCCACAAATTATTATTTTGAGAAGAAAATAATATACGTTATTTTAATCGAATTTGTATTTTTTTTTTATTAGAATTACAAATTTGTTTAATATTAAGTGTAATACTAGAGAGTCGAATCTTCATGTTAGATGTAACTTCAAGCCTTGTATACCTATGTCGATGTTATTAGCTGTTGTAAAGTAACGTGATAGAAAAAGTGAATTTCACATTACTAATAAACAAAAACATTTTTTTATTTATTATATTCCGAAAGTGACGACCGTTATAAATACATAGAATCAGTTTATTTTAATTTAATTTGTAGTTTCTAATTCTGGTTTTTGACGGAACATAGTATGTTTACAAATCGAATATATTTAGTTTGGGAAACGCTGGTATAAGTAATGATACTTAAAGATATGAGATTAATAGTGGAATTGAAGTGGCTTAACAAGACACAGTAATGACGATGCCTAATTGTAAGAAGCAACATATAATCATAAAGCGATTATACAAAATAGGATCACAGTCACTATCTCGGTTCTGCATTTTATAAATTATATAAGCACGTTATATTTAATGAGTTCAATTCTTAATATCTTAGTATAAAATACTATGTACAATAGATTGTGTACTTATATAAATATTTATTTCTATGTATTCTTTTTCCATAAACATTGGCAAGGTTTATGGCAGTTTTGTTTAGACTCGTACCAAATATTGGCACACTTTACAACTGGTACTAAATAAAATTCTTGGTTTGACTTACACGAATCTGACGCTTTATTTCAATAATTAGTTCAACATACTTTCTTCCTTTTGGTTTTTCATTATTTTTAAAAAACTTTTAAATGATTATCTAAAACAGTCAAAACGATATCCATTTTCACTCAATCAAACCACTTTCCTGATGTCTCACAAATCCTGATACCTCATAAATTTCTAAATTATTTATAGCTTATTATCCATCCTTGAATGAATAACTTTTATTTATTTGAAATATTAGTATTTATTAAGCAGTAAATTGTCATATTATCTAAAATAGTAGAAAACCAAGAAGTGTAAATGTTACAATATATTAATATGTACAATAATACAATATATTACAATATATTAACTATTACAAAAATTATTATTCCCAGGTAGTCTATTACAGCTGATAATACTCTGGAATGATACGATAGAGAAACAAATTTCGAATTGATTGATTTGTTACTGACAGGTTTTTGGAAACACTTTCCACTTCTTTTACACAGCATTAATTAAACCTTTGACCTACGATCTACTGTAGGACCGTGAATGCCATAATCAGGTATAAAATCAGGAATAAAATTAACTACTTAACTACCTATCTTTATACACAAGATGTTTATAAATATATTAGACCTTTTCTGAGAGTCAAGTCTTCACACCAATACAAATCGAAAAGTTTTTTACCATTTTGCGATCAAGCTTCGTTATCAATATATAAGCAGATGAAATTTACAGGTGTGACTTCCGGTGCGTGCTGTTTTAGTCACCATCAATTGTTCCTGGGAATAAATTATAGACCCGCCAGTACGAAGTCATTAGCATCTAGTTAGCACAGGTTGAGCCAGTGAGCTCGCACAAACTAACCTAAATTTAATTGTAGACTCCTAGGTCATTTTCAAGCAAGTCACTGTGCATCAATGTGTAGTTCTATTGTGTGGCGCGCGAACAGCTGATAGCGTGCACCGGAAGTCACACCTGTAAATTTCAACTGCTTATATCTTGATAACAAAGTCTCAGATCACAAAATAGTAAAGGACTTTTTGATATGTAATGGTATGACTAATTGACTATAAAAAAAAATGCCTACATATTAATTAACACCCTGTATAAAGAAGTCATGGGCTTGATTATATTATGGATTGCATCTCTAGAGCAAATGTATTGAATCAGATGAGGTATTTTCTTTATTGTATTATTGCAGCTGATTAGAAGACGAATTCAAATATGTATAACTGAAGGTCAACATATTATACATGTTTGAATTTGTCTTTTCATCAGCTATTATGTTACAATAATGCAAATATCCCATTGCATTTAAAAAAATATTCATAACCTTGAAATTTCAGAAAATATAACCTTGAGATAATCTTTTTGATTGTCATAGCATGTTCACCTCTAAACCAAACATTTTTCTTTTGAGATATATTTTCGTATCATTAAAAATAACAGAGATACTTTAGTAATTCATTGCAACGCTTTCAATTAATATTCCGTTGGGTACAAATTTTAGTGTAAAAAATTTTCAAACGAACCTTTCTTCCATAAAAAGTAAAAGGCACTTTGATATTTTTAAATAGTTCTATACAATTTTGACTTCATAAGGTTGTAGCTGATATAAAAATGAATTCAACGACCTATTGTATGACCTAGTATCCTTCAATTGAGAAATATGAAACCAATCGATATTATTTTATTCGCACACAAAGTAAGCATAAATATAAAACGAATGTTAAATTACCTCATTATAACATTTGGAGAGCGTATTATCAGCACAATGGACCGATTCTCTGGTCTACCTGTTCCAGGAATTTATTTCTTTAAGATTTTTTCTTATGGGGACATCATCTATTGTTCAACAAACTGACAAAAGTCTATTCTTTATCAAACTGCGATTTCGATTATTGCAAATCTCAAAGAAAGAGTATGTAGAGCATGCAGAGTTATAAATTCAGCCAGTGTAATAGTTTTATTACACTGTTATAACTGTTAGTTATATTTAGTTTTATTGCTAAACGTGACAAACAGTTTGAACAATTGTTAACCTTTTGCTGCCCGCCAACGTGATATATCGGGCTTGTGTACTTTCCGTAGGCGCCCGCGAACGATAAATATCGGACTGCTTGTTCTTTCCGTAGCTGCCCGCCGCCGATAATAGCCGTTTTGGGACTGGCGCTCATTCAGTGTGTCATTGCTTCTAATTCCTCCTTTCCAACAGTGATATTGGTATATATATGCATGAACACAAGGGAACAATCTCGGATGAACAATAGCAAGAAGCGACGGGAAGCGTAAAATGATGCGGTATTGAGAGGACAGCTGGTTGGTGAACAGGCGGGCTGTGAGGAACGGTAGGCTCCCGAGAATGCGGGCGCGAAAAGGTTAAAATAAAATATGATCTTATGTGTGTAAGTTTCATTAACCTTATTAAGCAAAAGAGTGATGTAAATATGACATTCGTTTCATGTTTATACTTAACTAGTTTGCGAATAAAATAATTTTCCACAATAGCATTTCTTTCGATTGATCGCATATTTTCCAAAAGAAAGAAACTTCAACATCATACTATAATAGGTCGTGGAATTTGTCATTTTACTAGGTACAACGTTATAAAATTAAAATCACACAATGGCATTTAAATATTTTACATTAAAATTTGTTACTTTTCTTCTTTTCTTTTCAATATTTTTTCATAAAATTATCGAAAACGGCTGAAAAATCGTGCGGACCGTTACGATAACCAACTCTGTATACAGGGTGTCCCAAAAATGTTGGAGTTCCTTGAAAGGGGTGGTTCAGGAGGTGATTTGAAACAACTTTTTCCTTTGTGGGGCTTCGTTAAGCAGATATTAACAAAAAACCCCGACCAATCAGAGCGCGCGAATACCGTTGAAGCGGCCGTGGTAGCGAAGGCTATGCGCTAGGCGGCCGTGCTCGTCCGTGAACAAGTGACTCGACGTACATCGAAGGACCTTGACGCGGCCGCCTAGCGCGTAGCCTTCGCTACTGCGGCCGCTCCAACGGTATATGTGCGCTCTGATTGGTCAGTGTTTTCCGTTAATATCTGCTTAACGAAGCCCCATCCGACATTTTCGCAAAGGAAAAAGTTGTTTCAAATCACCTCCCGAACCACCCCTTTCAAGGAACTCCAACATTTTTGGGACACCCTGTATAATAACTCCGTGTATTAATCATTTTTTTAGAATGATGTGCTTCAAAACAATATGAAATATGTAATGCAACAAGATAATGTAGGTAGTTTCTCTTTGGTTTGTTTTTTTATTTTAGGACACACTTTACACCTTTTTTGAGAATTTCATTTTAATTTTAATTGGCAGAATGTTTCTTGGAAAATATACCGGTTTCTTTCCTTGTAGACAAAGTGGCGTATTATCAGCAAAAATTCTCTCATGTGTTTAACAGTCAGGAATACAGCCTGTAAAATTTCTTCTACCTGCCGAAACTTCGAAAAACAATATTCATTAATTTTTTCTATATTCTTATCTCGAGACAACATCACGGAAACTATCCTAGTGTGCCGAAACATGAATCGAAGACGCGTTTGACAAAGAACTAATTCGTGCCAGACTTTTTACCGTTTAAATAAATTATTTCCAGCATTTACGTGGCTTCGTTGCACGCGATTTTCGATGAAAGAGCGCTTCAGCCGTGCTCGCTTGGGCGCATTCCAAAATTCCAAGGAAAGTGTCCCGCACATTCATTAGATTCAGAATTTCACTCGCGTGGTACGCGAGGTGACGCGATTCTACCTGAAAATATTTGAGCTATGCTTCCGGAGGTTCTGAAGGACATCGCCAGGGACGCGTCGTATCTTATCATAGTCCTCTTGGCTTCCTCGCACCAATTCCAAAAGACGAGCGTCTGATCTCTCGCTTGTAGGTCCGCCAGCAGAAGAGCAAGGTTCTTGGCGACCGTTGCATCGATTCGATGCACGTGACGACCTTCCACTACCACGGGAATAGTTTCTGCTCTACCGTCACACCTAAGGAACAATAATGTCGTGTTACAGGTTAAATAAAACGAACGACCCGGAGAAAGTCGGCTCATAGTCGAAATTATTTAGGAGGATTAAGTCGAGGACTAAGTCCGTAGCGTTTTAGTTCAAGTAAATATTGTCACAACAAAATTGTTTTTAGTGCAATGGTACCAGTGGTGATCACACTATCGTGAAAAGGATCAGGTAGTATTTATGAATAATAGTTGAGGGGTACATCCTCTGTAGGAATAGCATTCTACGTAGAACAGGGTGTCCCAAAAATGTTGTAACTCCTTGAAACGGGTAGTTCGGGAGGTAATTTGAAACAACTTTTTCCTTAGCGAAAATGTTGTCCGAGGCTTCGTTGAGGAGATATTAACGAAAAACCCCGACCAATGAGTGCGCGTGTATACCGGAGGAGGGCGGTCCCCACTAGCGCTAGCGCGTAGCCCACGCCTTCCGCTGGCGGTCCACCAGCATACTCGCGCTCTAATTGGTCGGGGTTTTCTGTTAATATCTCCTTAACGAAGCTTCGTACAACATTTTCGCTAAGGAAAAAATTGTTTCAAATCACCTCCCGAACCACCCTTTTCAAGGACCTCCAACATTTTTGAAGCACCCTGTATATTTTGATGAATTCGATTTTGTAATAATCCACAGATCTCACACATGTTTGATGGTATAATATTGATTCTTACTGCGTAATACCGATCCAATGCGGGATACAGCTCTCAAGTATTCCTTATAGGGGATGTATTAGATGGACTGGAAAGTAATGTCGTTTTTGCCATCTTAAATACTTATTTATCATTTATCAGCTCATTGATTTTTTTGGCATTGAAAGTTTATACACTAGGTGACAAACGGCTGCTGACAATGAGGGCGATTATACATATGTATAATGAATTAAAGATTAAGTTTATTGGAAAGTTTGAATTTAATGTAAAAGAAACGACATTACTTTTCGGTCTACCTAATATGACTCTTATCAAGACAGGGTATAGCCGCAGTGGCATGTAATAATATGTATTATAACAGAAACAAACAATTCATTTGGGAAAATTCCGATTTGAACTAAAACACTACGGACATTTATCCATCAACCCAATTCGATCCAACTACGATGAAAAATAATAATTTTACTCGCCAGGACATCACTTGTTCGCGGAGATATTCCGCGGCTGGATAGCTCAGCGATTGTTTTGGTGATACGAACAGGATCGTCAGTCCATCGATAACGCGTTCCTGGATCAATAATCCGGGCCTAGCCGCGAAATAGAGCAGGAGAATTAGATTTACCGCGATCCCGGCAATCATGCCGTACTCGGGACCGATTGCTAAGCAGCTCAGCAAAGTCACCGTCAAAGGTACGAGGTCGATCTCTGCGAAACAGAGACAATTACCAAGTGAAAATCGTAACAGAACATCCTTGACACCCCTATTTTATACATTTAGAAAGTACACCCAATTCTTTTTTACATCCTTTTTTTACACGAATTTAAAGTTAAACGGTTCTAAAAAGAATGACCGAAAAGTCTTATCAATTTCAAAGTCGTTGTCTAAAAATTATGTACGTCACTACAAGCGGGTAATACAAATTAATAATATAATTGCAGTTTTTGATAGAAATGTATCAAAATAATTCACGTTTTTACCACACTTCAAAAATTAGGCAGCACTGCGATATGTGATTGTAACTGGGGAATTCCTTTATTCGATAACATGATATTTACATAACATATTGAATCATTAAATTCTCTAAGTTTATTAACTTACAATACTTTATTATCAAGTAGCGACGAATAATTATCTACCTAAATATTATTTCTTTATTTCTATTATTAATTTTGAGTTTTCTATTCTCTATTTTGACTTAGCAAATTTTGTTGCTTGCGCTACTAATTTTTTATCTGTGAATTATATACATATCTATTTTAAATTTTATCGCATAATACAATTGCATATGTACATACCATTCGTATCCATATCAGAACTTTTACAGTTTTCAGCATTTTTTTGCACTAGACATTGATTTTTAAATTAGATATATTTCTTTATTATTTCAACTTATACAATTTTCGGATTGCATGAAACGTATCCTTAATTTTTGTATAGGAAACTTATTTTTTTACACGAATTTCTGAAGTGAAGAGTTTCTACCGTGTGAAAAAGATTTGGATGTACATAATGTAATGTTCGTTGCAGTACTTATTTTATTCTGTAAATTATGTGGCCATATCAAGGAAAAATCTAATAAAAACAACTTCAATTATCTTTATACGTACATACACGAGTATAGTACTCTTAAGTATAATACTCTTAATTTATTATTCAAAAATACCCAGGTAAGAATGTTACCTATCTGATTTCACCCATCTAATTATGGAGCCATTGTGTCAAAAATTTCATCATGAAAATGTATAAGATTTTAAAGGTGACCCGCATACAAAAGGTGGAAGCGAAACTGAGATAACGCGCTGTTGAGCGTGTCCTAATCGGATCTTACTTTTCGTTCTCCAAAGTACGCTGAAAATACGTAGCTCGAACATGTAGTACATGGCAACGATAATCACTGCGGCGAGGGTTGCTTTGGGGATGAATTCAAAAGTCGAGGTCAAAAGGCCGCACGCTAAAAGCACAAGGCATCCAGTAATTAAACCGCCCATCGGTGTTTTTACACCGGAAGCGTTGTTCACGGCGGTCCTTGTGAAGCTTCCTGTGGCAGGCATCGATCGGACAAAGCTACCGAAAATGTTGCAAAGTCCCAAAGCTAACATTTCTTGATTAGCGTCGACCGTCTTTCCTTTTGCTAGAAGAGAACAAATTCAATTATTAGGGGAACCAGAGAGTAAAGAAGGCGAATGTTGTAATCAGACAGGTATGGGGAATAGGAGAACGGAAGTTTAAAGGGGACTTTAGAAGAAGACTTCTAATGTTTGATAGTCTGGTGTTAGAAGTGATGCTATATGGGGCGGAGGTTTTTGGATGGAGGAAGAAGGCGGAGTTGGAAGGGGTACAAACAAAGTATATAAGGTGATGTCTAGGTTTGGATTTCTGTACTCCAAAATACATGATCCTAGAGAAAACAAAAAGGGAGAAAATAAGAATCAAGACGGGGATAAAAGCTTTAAGATTTGAAGAGAAGATTAGGAATGCAGTCGGCAGGGAGCTGTTAAAGGAATGCCTGAAGGAACGGTATAGTCAAGCGGAAGTCGCGGAGTTAAGAGAAGGGGAGAGAGATGTAGTGAAAGAGATAAGGGAGAGAGATATCCAAGTGCAAAAACAAGTGCAATACAATAAGGTAAGAGAGGCAACATATAACAGCAGATATAAATACATTGTAACAGCACTACGGCCAGAGTATTTAAATAAAACAGGAAAGGGAGATAATCAAAAGCTTATAGCTAGGATAAGGTGTGGGAATTTAGAAGAGGGAAACAGATATTGGCTGAAAGAGGAGGACAGGAAGTGCGGGTTGTGCAAATTGGAAAAAGGGACGCTGAAACACCTCATAGAGGACTGCCAGGACTTAGAAACAGGAGAATTAAAAGAGGAAACGCTGGTAGAGGGGAGGGCGGATGAGAGGGTAGCAGAGTGGGTAAGGAAGATTGAGAAGAAGAGAAAGGAAAGGAGCGGGCAGTAAAAAATGTAAAATACAAAGAGATCAAAGTTAATGTTAAGGGTAGTTTAAGGATTCGCTGTACACTGGTCTTCAAAAAAAATGGGACACTATACAATTAAAACGTCATAACTCAGAGAGTTTTCAACCGATCTTCGGGAAACTTTGTGAGATTTAGTTTGGAAGTGTACTCTGGGTGTGTGCAAAGTTGCATTGACGAGGGTTGATGAGAAAGGTTATTTCATCCCCCCTAAAGAGGTAATGCAGAAAAACGGTAGTTCAGAACGGTCCAGGGATGACGGAGGGGTGGTAAAAAAATCAAAAAAACCTTTGAGGCGACTCTGTTCGATGCCCCCCTACAAAACGCCCCACCCCCACTAAAATCCACAATTTTTCGACGACAGTCCCGATTTTGGACTCGATGCATTCTCTGAACTCCCCTGATCCAGGAAATGCCATCACTCATGCCGTGCACCCATAGCCACCCCTTGAGGGGTTGAAACAGCTCGCGACTTTTCAACCCCCTTCGACAGGGAGGACTTCCAAACATCAAAGAGCGATGAAATTCACCATGTTTGTTCTTGATACATTAAGGATGAATGCTGAAAAGGTCCCGTTTCGAAAACTGACTCCGGAGCTGAAGGGAGGGGGCAGAGGTAGGGGTGGTCCACCCCAAGTGTAAGGGTTGGAACGATGTTTCGTTTGCGTGGAACACATGTAGTACGGCCCAAGGCATTGGAGTGGCACAGTTTTGATGTTTTTTCCCCTCGTGAATAGCATTACAATATGAAAATGTCGTTTTTTTGGAAAACCCACCTCCCGTCTTCAGAACCGTCTGTGGGGTGCAATGCAAGTTCAAAACCTCCCAAAAATAAAAAAAGACTAATTAACATCGAAACCTCTCAGAAATCAAAAAGTACCCGAAGTACATTCCTTTTGAAAGCTATGAATGTATTAAAAAAAAACATTTTGTGTAATGAAGAATATTTTTTTTATATGAGAGGTAATATTACTGGGTCTCAATTCAATTCACTGGATGAATTTATCCTGGATGATTTATTATATTATTTATTTACACATAACGTATTTAGAATATATTTTATCGATTAATATGATAATATTAATAATTCGTCTGCATAAGTGTGTATCCCTTTTGATAATGTTTAGCCTAAATTTGTAATATGTGCATGTATTATAAATGCATCAAATCTGCAGTTTATTGATAATAATGATTGTTCTCGAATAATTAACAATTTTATGAAATTAAAATACGATTTAATATAAGAAAATTGTTATACGTATAAATAACCATACGTATATCACCAACAGATAAAAGTTTCAGAAATATATTTTTTGTTATCCTAAGTGAACTATTGCTTTAGCCAAATAACCAAGTATTATCATTAATATTTTTAAAAATTGTGTTTCGTCCTAAATATTTAATCTAAGCAAGTAAACGTCGCATTATTATTGACATTTTTTCGATTAAGACGATTTCCGAAACTGTTATCGTGTCTTATACTTTCTAATGTTAATTGAACGCTGCAAGTTGAGTTTTAAGGACGTACCGAATGCTTTCGAAATAGCGATGCTCTCCAAGATGGCGATCAGTGGTACAGAAATAGTGGTGCTTCCGAGTTCGCTAACTAATTCCATGAAACTGTATGTATGGTTCTTGGTTACAATAGAGAATGGTGGCAGACCAAAGGGCGGTAAGCCTTCAGTAATATTTCCAGTAATTTTGAAAGGCTTAATACCGTAAGAGAACAATGCATAGCTTAATATTATCCCAACGATGACTACCACAGCGTTCCTCGCCAATGATATTACCCACAAAAATTTCTGAAACGCTGTCCCATTCTTCTTCCCGGGCAAATTCTATTTTTTGACAGTCAAACAAACGGATTTAGTTCAACGTAAAATCTTGGTGAATGAATATATTTACTTGGTGAATATATTTTATAATAAGTACGTTATTTTATTTTATTACTCTCTGTTTTCAATTACAATTGCAAATTGTTGATTTTAAATTATTTCTTATTTAAAATAATTATTTTACAGCACCAACGTGTGTCGTACATATTTTAATACCTGGGAGTCGAAAACTATTGAAGTTACAAATATTTTCCAAAAAGAGCTTCAGGATTTTTTTAATTAACCCCAAATTGCATGAAAAATATACAATTTTTACTTTCAATCATACAGGGGAGTGAAACCCTTTTGGAAAACAAATTACAATAAAATGCTTACACGATTTCGTAAACATGTTTTTTTTTTAAGATACGTTTTGATCATTAAAACTTGTAATTCTCTTCAGTGCTTAAAGATGGTACATTTTTATAACATAATAATTTATATTGTGTGGACCGAGTAAGTCTAACAATTTAAAATTTTGTTATCAATAAATTTAGAGACAAATCTCAAAGGAAACAGATGAATGGTTCAAAGTGTACTATATTTGTAGAATCATGTTTTTTTTTTATAAGTTCAATGTTACATGTGTATACAATTTTGAAAAAGAAAGTTTTTTTCCACGTGTATCTACACAAATTTTAAGATCATCTGAGGTTAAGAAATTTCTAACATGAGAGTTACTAACTGTACATTCTTTACAGTATTGGACAAAGTACGATAAACAAGAAGGTACCTCGAGAACTAAACATTTTGAAAGGTAAATGAACTAAGACGAATTGTCCACTTACTAGCTAAATAATTACTCCTAATTGAAAGGTTTAAATGAAACACTTACTTTCAAGCAAACGAGTATGATCACAGAACAGAATCCCAGCACTGTGTCCCAAAGTGTGATTTCATTAACCTGATCCACAACTTTAACAATGGCATCGATGAACGAATCGCTTCGGCCGTTTAAACCAAGAAGCTTACCAAACTGAGAGGCTGCGATTATTATTGCAGCCGCGTTGGTGAATCCGGCGATAACTGGCATACTAATGAATTCTAGGAGAAATCCCAAATGGAGCAATCCCATGATCATAATAACACAGCCGGATACGAAACACATGAACACCTGAGAAATGTACAATATTAATCGTAACACATTACGTTAGAGGAACCTGTAAGTAATGTCGTTATTTTCAAATTTTAAAAACATTGCCATTTGAATTTGCATGTGTTAACATAGCCCATATTCTAATTCAATATATATATTCCTAATTCAATAATATCACTAGTTTACAAAATAAAAAAAAAAATGTACATTCAATGCCACAATTTTTTTCTTATGTATTTTGGCCTACTAAACTCGAAAATCGCAAGAAAAAATTTTTCTATGGATACGTTTTTTTTTATACGAATTTTTGAATTTTTTTCTCGATTTTTTTCTGACATACCTTCACATTTTAGGCCATATCTCGAGTTAGAAACGTCCGATTGGGTCGCATACTCGAATTTCCAACAATTACTTTTAACACTATTTTCCAATCAGTTCAATAGTTTAAGTGTTACGAGCCAATAAGGAACTTTGATTTTTTCGGCTAAAATAGAACACGAATATTTCTTGCATCGCCATGGAAAAATAGAAATTGTCAAATTATGTTCAGTTTCTTATTGTCTACGTATAGATCGCACTTGTACGAAGAAAACAAGCTTTTGTTGAAGAAAATCTATGGATGAATACCGGAGTTAGGAACAATTGAGTAAAGGTACAAAAATCCCAATTTTACTCTGTTTTTGTATTTTTCTTCTATTCTAACTCAAGATATGGCCTAAAATGTGAACGTATGTCAGAAAAAAATCGAAAAAAAATTCTTATAAAAAAAACGTATCTATAGAAAAATGTTTTCTTACGATTTTCGAGTTTAGTAGGCCAAAATACATAAGAAAAAAATTGTGGCATTTAATGTACATTTTGGCTGTAAACTAATGTATTTAGTGTGCTTATTGTTAAAGTGCAATGAAGATTAAGTAAAACCTATTAATGGAAGAATAAAGTGTAAACAAATTTCATATTAAACATTTGATGCTTTATCAATTCATAAAGGTGCCTTGGATAGCAGAACGTGTTACATGCTGGTTTAAACAATTGAAGAACAGCAATTTCAAACATTTTTATAGTATACAATATGGGAGATTTGTTGAGTTTGATAAGGATCTGTAGCTTGCTGGAGTTGAAGCTGACTCAAAACAAAGCATCTAAGAATTAACTACAAATGAAACTATAAGTATTGAATATTATTGTGTTTAGATGAATAGACGAAACATGGCTTTGATTCAAAAATGTCTAAAACTGTTTAATCCAGAAAGTGTCATTCTGCACCAATATTAAAAAACAAAAATTCAGTTAGCACAATAAATTGTTCTATGATTTATTTAATAATAACCAATTGTCTGATATTTGCTTGTATAATTTATATAAAATTACTAATTTTTTTTTTCACAGTAGAAATTATTTAAATCATTTTCTTCTAAGATTGTTATGAATTTATTAGTAAATATCTTCCATTTTGCAATATTTAAGAATCCAAATTCTCTCACACATATTCCATAGGATTTACTCCATAGGATCGAAGCTTTGAGGTGACAAAAGAAGCAAATATTATTTTTTGTCAAATAATCTTTTGTTACATGTATTTATGATGTATATTTAAAATGATAATTTGTCCTTTTAAGTAATTACAATTAAAAAAATAATTAAATGATGTGTTACAAGTGAGACACCGCGTGTATAGTTTGGAGGTTAGATAATTAGCAAGAATTCAATGTAAGATTCATTTTATTCATTTTATTCTGCACACGTGTCCCATTTCTTCTTCGTAAAGTAAAAGTATTTTCTAGTTTACGCCAAGGTAGAAAAGCCTGGCAAAAAACAAACTGATAAAGCATTGAAGTGTACTTACCGCGATGTCATCTCCGAGTCTTATAACGTGCTGTTGCGACAATAAAGCCATTATTGCCGTAGGTCCGACCGTGATGTCTTTGCAGCTGCCAAACACCAGGTAGACGAAGCATCCCATGAAACTGCTGTACAGGCCGTACTGAAATTTTCAAAAGTTCACCTAACGAGACTCAGTTTTCCAACTATCATCGATCAGAGATGGGCAAAACTTGGCGCGAATAATAAACAACGAATGAAACCAGCAGTTTAATAATAAACAGCAGTTTAATAATTATTGATTATGGTCATTTTAAGTCATCATATTTGATCCGAGAGGTCTTGTGTGTGTCATCTTGAAAATACAGTACCGCTTTCAATACTTTTCACTAATTTCAATAGTTCTCTACCTATTACAATTCCATGTAATGATTTTCTATCGATACTGTAGTTTTTACATTCTAAGGTAAATTCTCATAATACAGGGTGTGCTGAAACTGTTAGAGGTCCTTGAAAGGGGTGATTTGGAGGATGATTTGAAACAACTTTTTCCTTAGCGAAAATGTTGTTTTAGATCACCTTCTGAACCACCCCTTTCAAGGATCTCCAACATTTTTGGAACACCCTGTATATGTAGATATATTGTATACTCGAAACTATCATACCGATTGATCGATTTAGACGATAATTACTATAAGAGCTCAATAATGACTCTATGCAGCCCTCTTTAAATAGCGGTTTCAATGTTACATTTCTTTATTCAAAGCAAATACTGTTATTGTATTGTATAAATGAAAAACAACTATTCTATTCAATTATAATGAGTAGAATTCAATGGACAAATTATTTTGGGGATTAATGACGAATGATTGTAATGATTGTAATGAGTGTGAAGATTATGAAGATTGTGATGATTCATGATAAATTGGTGATAAATGATAAATAATTAAAATCTGCGAAATTTCCGTTTACGTAATTTTTCGTTTGTACTGGTGTTGTGTACACGCGTCTAGTTTCTAATATTTATAATTACTTTGTACAACGATTATTTGATTGATAAGTAGCTATGTATTGTACATATGTATGTATATAGAACTCAATTCAACAACTATATGTATAACAATTCAATTTCGACTTTTATTTAATTGAATAGTTAAGTTTTAATGCGGTGATATTAAGATTAAGTCGAATAAAAATAGGTTATATAGAGGAAAGTAAGTTAAGTTAATGATAAGCCTATTATTCTCGATATTATTGTTATTCTTCATTCATGTTTTTGTACTCTTTTTCGAAATTGTTTTGTTGTATTGTATTGTATTTCATATATTAAAATGTAAATGTATATATGTACTGATAATATGCACAGCTACGTGCATATTGCTAATAATCCCGTAGGGAGTTTAATAGCTTTAATAAAAAAAAAAAGTTAAGATAAATATGCAAGAATGTAAATATGACGTAATATTGAAGATGAAGGATTTTGGAAAGCTAGTATCTGTAACCCTGTAGGAAACAATCAAATTTACATATACAGGGTGTTCAAAAAAAAGCATTCAATATTTATATGGTGTATAGGGCACACTGTACTGAGTAAAAAGCACGAGTAAACATAGGTCCAAAGGTCAACCGTTTCTGAGATATAAACATTTTTGTTTGCTAGTATCACGATTGACTTACTACTAGGTTTTTGAAATTTATAGAAGATTTTCCACGTGTCCACCGCTCATTTCTGTACACGAAATTGAAAAAATGAAATTGACGAAATTGTCGGCACTTGAATGGGAACATTCAGAACGCAATTTATAAACACTGACATAAACATCGCATGCGATGGAAGCAAGTAAGTCAATCATGATATTAGCAAACAAAAATGTTTATATCTCAGAAACGGTTGACCTTTGGACCTATGTTTACTCGTGCTTTTTACTCAGTACAGTGTGCCCTATACACCATATAAATGTTGAATGCTTTTTTTGAACACCCTGTATACATAGTTGAGCTTTGATTCGTTCATTGCAGAATATTTTATTCTGTAATTCAAATTCTAAATTTTATTAAACGGTTAAGAAATAAACTGTTGTATAATATTTATTTGTTATTCGAAATTTCGTAGCCAATTAAAAAGTTTACCCATATCTGTCGCCGATCCAATGTAACCGCGCATTTTTATCAATTTCGTAACCACAAAAAGGATTAACGGGAATTCGGAATATTTTAAACGTAAATCAACCGCCGAGCTCTTCTATTTGTTATCGGTGTACTATTCCTTTCTGTACTCTTCCACTTGGTTCGATATGAATATTTATTTACACAATTGCCTCGGTTTCCAGAAACGTACATTGTCAGCGAAACCAGAAAAATGCATCGCTCAGTGAACTTCCATACATCTTTTATTATTCAATCAAGTATGAATTTTAAGTAAAAAATTGTTCTTCTTCTTCATCTTACTTAGGTTTTGAAAAATGTCTTAAGAGAGCAGGGCACTGTAAAACCACTTTTGAGAAAGATATATTCAATAAATATTTATAAAAACAACAATGCAATTGTTTCCAAACTTTCAGTATATTTTATTAAGCATGTAAATAAACAAAAACTGGTCCCATAATTTCATTAACATGGCGTTATTCGATTTTATAGAGTGGACAAGTGAGCACTGCAAACAGAGCACTAGTGATCGGTTGATAGTTTCGTGATAACTGTGTATATTCGTGATCAAAAAACCAAAAATTTTCATAAACTATGTACATACTCATAGCTAAAGCCCGACGTAGGATTTTTTGACATCTTGAAAAATATGAAAATGGCAGGACATTAAGAACAAATTTCAGAATTTCACGGAAAATGTTACATTTGATAAAAAAATAAAAATAGAATAATATAATAAAACCATTTTTGATCGGACTGCTAATGACAGAGTAATCTCCACTGATCACGATTCGTGATTCACCCTGTATATACTTTATGTCGTACAAAAATATAATTGTAAATATATTTCCTTTAGTTTCGACGATTTTACATACGTCTTTTGGACTTTGATCATATTCACGGTTTCCGAATGTGAAATAACGCGAAATCAATTACTAATAAAAATTATCCTGCTTATCTAATGTATAATTAATAGAAAAAAATACAGAGTACAAATACAAAATACAGTAAATCAAAGAAACTGCACATCACTAAAATAGTGATATTTTAATTCTTTGACTTATTCACAATACCCCATAATACTAAATTATTAATTATACAAACTAAATGCAGTTACAAAACGAAATAAATACGTAATAACGTACATAGTGATCAACATACGTAAAATAAAATTGAATTACTCTTTATACGGTTTGAGACATTTGTGATTAGTAAAAAATAACAACGAACGTTAACAGTAGTTGTATAATAATTAGTACAAAACTGTAATTGTAAACAATTATAATTAATAAAAAAGATTATTATTGTAAAACAAAATGTAAACATTAGTAGATATTTTCACGACACTGTGATAGTATAAAATAACTTCTAATGCCTGTTCAAACGTCGGAAGTGATGACTTCTTATCTTAAGTATGCATGAAATAATAGAATGAAGTAACCTTTGTCGCAAACTTTATGATAAAACTTTTTTTCAAATTTCCCATAGCATTTTTTATACAACTTGATTTTATCACGTTTGAACATAATTTAAAATTTCTTTATGTCCCTATTAATTTAATTATACAGGGTGTCCCGAAAATGTTGTCTGAGGCTTCGTTAAGGAGATATTAACGGAAAACACTGACCAATCAGAGCGCGCGTATGCCGTTGGAGCGGCCGCGGTAGCGTATGAGCACGGCCGCCTAGCCCGCAGTTTACGCCTACCCCGGCCTCTCCAACCGTATACGCGCGCTTTGATTGGTCGAGGTTTTCCGTTAATATCTCCTCAACGAAGCCCCGGACAACATTTTCGCTAAGGACAAAGTTGTTTCAAATCACCTCCCGAACCACCCCTTTCATATTTTTCAAGATGTCAAAAAATCCTACGTCGGGCTTTAGCTATGAGTGTTATAACATTTTTGGGACACCCTGTATAGCTTATAATCTGTCCAAATTAAGTAAAAATTGTAGAAATTTTCAAATAACGCGGTATATTTCACTCAATTTGGTAGTTTTGTTCAGTTACATCGAGTTTTATTCTCTAGAAGCAAGGTGCCAATCAAGTTATACGCGTAGTTACCTAATTTACAATGAATTTATTCTTGAAGAGAATCCAAAAATAGTAAGTTCACACCCTAAACAGAACAAATATGTCAATTAAACATATCATATTATATAAAGAACGCTCTGAAAAATCTGAAAAATGTACGTTTCTTTCGATAAAATGATCCATTATACTCCCAAAGTAACAAACAATTTTATTTTCATTATTGAAAATTGAAAAGAGAAACTCTACCTATACGGAACACAAATACACACCTGAGCTGGGAGTCCAGCCACAATTGCGTAAGCTATGCCCTGGGGTATAGCAGTCAAACCGACAGTCAATCCTGCCAGAATATCCTGGAGAAGTTTGCTCCAACCATACAGAGGCAGCCATGCTAGAATCGGTATCCTTCGTTGAAGGAATTGCTTTATGTCGAACCTCGAAGTCACGTTCCTCCCTGCAATCCGTGAAGTTGGAGAATTTATTTACAGAAAATTAATTAGTTCCCAGCTAATTACCTACTTATCCAGTAGTTCTTCCAAAGCAATTATTTTCAATACAACACAGCACATAAAGTGAATCTTTTTCTAGTGAGACGCTCTTTCTACGAAGTCGTAATCAACTATGTAATTAAACAATTTCCTCTTCCTCGCCCCTTCCCAGTGGAATTTTTAATATTATTTTAATATTAATTTCTTAATATTAATTTTAATATTATTATTTCATAAATAATGTAAGTTTCAATAAAAAAACGCATGCTTCTATAAGTTTCAACGACAAATTTTAATCAAATTTAAATAAAATTATAATTTTAATTAATATATCAATTTGAGGAACTCCTAGTTTTGCTGTATTTATTATACCCCATTAAACGATAACAAACACTTGCGTACCTATAATATTCCGTAAGTCGACAAAACAGTAGATAAATGCTAATTTGATCATAAAGCTAATGAAGGCTACAAATAAACGATAACTAGAGAACCGGTTAATTAACGGAAAATGCGATTGAAATCATGAATTCGCGCTTTAACCTTTTCATGGCCACTAGAACATACATATGTATCTCGGTAATTGCGACACAACATCAAAGAATATTTTACATTTTTTGTTTTTTTTTTGGTAATTAGGTAATTTAATAATAAATGTATTCATATTGGGTTACTACAAGGATTCTTTTGAAATAATACTAAAACAATTTTTTATCAAGTTTTTAGTAATAAATTTAAATTCACTTTTGGTGATAGCTCTAGGGTATATTTTTTAATTCGTGATTTAAAAAACTGTCTATTTCTGGTTTCACAAACTCTTCAGACATATTTTCTAAACTTTCTTCTCTTGAAAATAATATTCAAGAGTACGATTAGAAAATTAAAACAGTAAATTTACCAAAATAAAATGATATATTTTATTGGCCCTCTTTTTAATATTAACAAAAATGAATTTAGTATTGAATGGTATTATAATATCTCAGAAAGTGCCAAAGGGGATATGCTATATTCGTATTTCTATTTGTGCATGTACAAATATTTTCTTGCACTTATATATGTATTATTTTAATAAATAAAAACAGTTCAAATTAAAAAAATGCAAAATCATATCACATGAATTAAGATTTTTTAAACATAACTGTATCTTTTAAAAAACAATTTTTAAATACCTAAAATAATACTACTTTGAGGTAAAATTATCTATGCATCGTTAAATGCATATGCTACATAATGATCTTGAAGAGTCTCTGTAGTAATTTGATCTGTATAATTAGCAAATTTTTATTGTGAATACTAATCCCAAGAATAGCAAAGCATGCATTGCTTGAATGTAGTTTATTTAAACGTTTCGACCTCTTTACTAGTATACATATACCTAATCTTAGTTATATGCAAAATATGGGAGAAATAGTATAACCATACAAGACTAACAATAAGTGAACTTGTATAAAACACTTTCAATTAAATGATAGTGTAGACTAATGAAAAATTGATCACGAATATACAATTCAACAAAGTTACAATAATTAGATTTTAATGAATAATAATGAAAACATCTCATGTTCATCCTCATATAGCATAGAATTACTTGTTATTATTATATATTGTTATTGTTATATTAAAAGTTGATATTGTATCGTATAATCTTAATCATTTTTCCACATGTCTGTCTATTTTATTTGTATTGTTTTATGTAAGTTTGTATACTCATATGTTGTTGAATTATTTTTTCTATGTTTTGCATTAATCTAAATTTTTATAAAAAAATACCAATTCTTTATATTCTTTTCAAGTTATTTATTTATACATTTCCATGTATAAATAGTTTGTTCCAGTAATTGCAGTTGTATTGTTAACATGGTACTTTTATGAATATTGTTTGTTATTGTAACAGACTCTAATCATAAAAGTAATAAATTAAACATTGTTTAAATGTAGTTTATTTATACAAACGTTTTCTGTCCTATTCTGTCTAAAGTATCACTCACACTTAGAAACAATAACTGGGAAAAATCTATACTCATGTATGTATGTGCATAGAATAATTTATTTAATATAAATATATATATATATACATGTATAGATATATAATTCGGTAGGATAATACACATCTTCCTGTTGTATTATTTGTAAGTGCTAGTAATACTTCAGTGATGATTTAGAACGAGTATAATAAAAATCATTTATATAAACTACATTTAGATAATCCTAATTCTATTACTTTTATAATTAGAATTTTCCAAAAGTAAATACAAGGTTTGAGATGTTGTTGGATACAATGACCGCAAAAATCGTTACTATGGTATACAAACATTGAAACAAAACCAACAAATTGGAAACAATTTTGAATATAAGAAATGATAAAATGTTTTAAGGAATGTTTAGTTTCGCAACAGAGTAAACTGTAATTTTTATAAAAATACAATTTTCGAACAACGAATAAAATATAAACGACTAAACCACAGTATAAAATATTTCTCAATGAACTAATAATTAAATCAGTTAATAAATTATCGGCGAATAAATCGGTTTACGTTAGTTTTATTCGTTTCTTATTATTAGAACGGAATTTTGTCAATCTCTGGTACACAAAGCTGTGTTTTCCTTACTTGTTGGAACCGGAGAATATATCATCCCTGACATCTCCATTAACTGCGTAATAGAAGTACGTACCGGTTCACCTTAGAAATAACAATAATAATAATAGTTTTTCGTCGCGATCACAACAAATCGAATGAATATTTCACGGCTCGTCACACGCAAAAAGAAATCCTTTGTCTGGGTAGTGTTACCTCTGAGACGAATGGAATAAGACTCTGGAATCGTGAACAATGAATACCGGATGAAAAATGAGGAAAGCTGGAATTAAATTACAAATAGGAATTACTGCAGCATGTTTATTACCATCAACTACAACCATTTAATCAATGTTATTCTCATGATGTCGGCAGATTTTGTAAGATTACTTTAATAATATAACGTTACACAAGTAAAGACATTCTCTCGCTCGATGAAACGAGAAAGGAAATGGTGGTACAATTGTATTTATTACGAGCAAGAAGTACCGGAAAAAGATCGCGCGGCTTTTTCAAACACAATTCAATTACACTAGTTTACAGTCAAAATGTACATTCAATGCCACAATTTTTTTCTTATGTATTTTGGCCTACTAAACTCGAAAATCGCAAGAAAAAATTTTTCTATGGATACGTTTTTTTTTATACGAATTTTTGAATTTTTTTCTCGATTTTTTTCTGACATACCTTCACATTT
>NW_026533142.1:264217-283774 GCF_026283585.1 Hylaeus volcanicus | reverse complement strand
ATTACAGCGCACATATCTGGGCTTGGTATACATTGTCACACTTAACAAGAACGACAAAATCGCACAATTGTAGAATCAGCCAAAGCAATATTAGCTACGAAAAATCTGCCCGTTTACCTATGGGGCGAAGCTGTAAACACAGCTGTATATTTAAAAAATCGTACCAGTTCTGAAACTATTAATAATTTGACGCCTTACGAACTGTGGTTTAATGAAAAACCATCTTTGAAACATATCAAAACCTTTGGTAGTGAATGTTATGTTCATGTGCCGAAAAGTCAAAGGTCCAAATGGGAGTACAATACTGTAAAATGTATTTTAGTTGGTTTTTATGATGAAAGCAAAGCTTATCGTGTGTATGACCCATCTAAACGAACCTTGTACATTCGAAGGGATGTTATTAAATTATAATCAAAATACCGAGTCACAAAAATCGCCGATAATATTTAAACCAGAGGAAGAGAATGTTTCTGAGAATAAGCGCACCTACAAGAATCCACGTTTGCCAATTTTGAGGGACCCTTACCCCCTCAGAAAGAATTCAACGTCAAACGAAAATGTTGAAGAGGTTAATTTTGCTCAAGTATTTCTAGCTACTGTAGAACCTGTTTCACTTGAAGATGCATTGAATTCTCCGAACTCAAATAATTGGTTGCATGCTATAAACGATGAATTAAATACTTTAGAGACAAATAAAACATGGATACTTGTACCGCGACCGATAAATAAAAACGTAATCAAAAACCGTTGGGTGTTCAAAACAAAATACAAAGCTAACGGTGAAATTGATAAATTTAAGGCGCGACTTGTTGCTAAAGGATGTTCACAAAAACCAGGTATTGATTACGAGGAAACTTTCTCACCCGTAGCAAGGTATGAGCCTATAAGATTGATTTTGTCGATTGCAGTGGCCTTAAATTTAAAAATGATTCAATTTGATGTAAAAACTGCCTTTTTGCATGGCAATTTGGATGAACCGATATACATGGAGCAACCATGCGGTTTTGAAACACATGATAATTTAGTTTGCTTATTGAAACGTAGTCTTTATGTTCTAAAACAGGCGCCTCGTCAATGGAATTTGAAAATAGTACTTTTCTTGACTAAAAGAAACTTCGTACAAATCCATGCTGATCCATGTATTTTTGTTTATAAAAACCCAGAATTAAACATTTTAGTCTATATAGTAATATACGTCGATGACGGGTTAATATGCGGAAATAATGCTGATTTCATTTTGAGTGTGATAAAAGATCTACAACAAGACTTTGAAATTGTTTATGGAGACGCTGAACATTTTGTAGGACTCCAAATCGAAAAAAGTAAGGACGGCAGAAGATTAAAAATTCACCAGGAGGCATATGCCAAAAAGATATTAGAAAGATTTAATCATGCAAATTGCTCTGCCATCTCTACTCCTATCGAACTCTGAAATCACATCTTTTATCCTGATGAAAATAATGAAGACGAATGTAATAATAATTTTCCGTATCGTGAGGCGATGGGTTCGTTGATGTTTTTGATGTATGTAAGCAGACCTGATTTAGCCTTCTCTGTGAATGTATTAAGCAAGTTTATGCAAAATCCAAAACACATTCACTGGGCAGCGATAAAACGTATTTTAAGATATTTAAAAGGTACTATTTCGTATGGTATAACGTACACCGTAAATACATACAAAACTAATATTTCGGCTTATTGCGATGCGGATTGGGCAAATGACCCCTTAACACGAAAAAGTGTAACGGGTTGGGTTATATTTTGCAATGATGGTCCTATTACCTGGAACTCGAAACGACAAACTGTCGTTGCAACATCTGCAACCGAAGCGGAATTCATTGCCTTGTGTGCAGTTGCAAAGGAAGTCACATGGTATAGATCCTTTTTAAAAGAATTAAACCTTGAACAACATGACCCAACAAAGATTTATTCAGATAATCAAAGGGCAATATCTATAGTTTTAAACCCTACATGTGCGAAGCGAACTAAGCACATAGATGTACAATTCTTTTATACTTGTGAAAAACAGCAAGAAAAACAAATTGATGTATGTTACATTCCTTCAGCGCATTAGCCTGCTGACATGATGACTAAAGCAATCACTAAAGGAAAATTGTCAAATTTTGTTAGAATATATAATATGTATTAAGTGTAATGAATTAAGAAACGAGAGGAAGTGTTGAGAATATATATGTATCCGTTTCTTAATTATGTGTTTGTGTGCCTGGGTATGGAAGTATGTGTATGTGTTTGCGCCTTGACCTTATAAATATGTATTCTTTTTCTTTTAAGTCAGTCTGTCTCGACCCGTCTGTAGGCAACGTTTAGAGAATAAATATACGCATATATTAAAACCGTAACATTCTCGTTTATTACTGAAACAATTTATAGGAAACTTATGGAGAATTAAAAATATTTTGATAAATGAAAAATGTTTTATCATTTGCAGTTTTTTTTAAACAAACTAATTCAATAATTAAAATATAATTTATGTAATATTTTAAGGACGCCAATAGAAACTTTCAAAAAAAAATGTAATCTACATTTCTTAAATAGTATTTTATTTATATATAAAAAATTTGAAATTTTTTCTTCACAATTATAGTGAAACAACACATAATTTTCCAATGTATTTAATGTAAATATTTTTGTAATGTCTTTTAGTATTGTAATTATATTAAACATAACAATTATATATAAGCATATTCTTTTTTTGGGGGGGGGGGGGGGGGTGGAAAAACCTTCATAGGCACCGGAGGCCGAAGGACGATGCCAGCACTCACTAAAAAACCACCCGCTTCCCACGTTAGCCCTCCGGACTAGACCTGCTTTCGCATAACAACAGTCCGGGGGCGTGGCAACTAGGCCCAGCTAGGGCCTCCGCCGGTCGTATAGAACCGAAGCTAGGGGGAGCCCGGAGTATCCTCCAGGCATCCCTCCTTTCTCTTGCGACGCAGCACACGCTCCACGTAGTACGCGACCGCTTCCCATTCGCTCGGTCCCCGTAGCATCACCACCACGATGTTGTCAGGGGGAGACGTATCCTACGAGGGCGCAGAGATCTACTCTATCTCTGGCTAAGCGGTCGCACACGAACAACGTATGGAGCGCGTCGTCCTTTGCTGCGTCGCAATACCGGCATCCCGGGGATCCGACTTTGCCCATCCTCGACAGGTACGCACGGAAGTATCCGTGGCCTGTGAGGAACTGGGTGAAGTAAAAATTCACCTCACCATGGGCCCTGGATATCCAGGTGGCCAGATCCCCTATCAGCCGAGCCGTCCACCGACCCGGCTGGGCAGCCTCCCAGCGTTGCTGCCATGCGCGCAGCCTAGCTGCGCGCTCGTGGGACACGGCTTCGGCCCGCCCAATCTCCGAGGAGCGTTGGAAGATGTTCTTCCGCTCGAATGCAAGCAGGTCGATGGGTATTACCCCGGCGACCGCTTGCACTGCGCACTCGAAGACGGTCCTGTAACTGCACGCCACCCGAAGCGCCAGCTGGCGCAGTACGGCAGACATGCAGCTTATATACTTACGGAGCCGAAGGACATCTGCCCATATTTCGGCTCCGTACAGCAGGACGCTCTGGGTTGCCGAGAGCAAGAGTTTCCTCTTGCTCGGCTTCGGGCCGCCCACGTTTGCCATTAGTCGGCTAAGTGCTGTCGCCAACGACGTCACCCTGACCGAGACCCTGCGGCTATGTTCCGCGAAGCTGAGCTTGTTGTCCAAGACAACACCCAGGTACTTCGTGGACCTCCGGGTCTGGATGGTCTCGGTCCCAACAGTCATCGGGACGATGGTGGGGAAGCGTCGGCGTGACAGCATGACGATTTCCGTTTTCGGAATCGCCAGCTGCAGCCCGTGGGCTTTCATCCATCCCCCCACTCGGCGCATGACCTGGTTCAGCTTGAGCTGAGCCAGCTCGGCGGTCCGCGCCGTGATGACCACGGCGACGTCGTCAGCATAGCCGACGAGGAACGAATCCTCTGGCATACCCATGCGGAGGAGCCTGTCGTACATGACGTTCCACAGGTCGGGCCCCATGACCGATCCCTGCGCAGCACCCGCAGTGATCGGTCGTTCACGGAGCCCGTCCGACGTCTCGTACAACAGCCTTCGGTGCCAGAGATAATCCGCCATTACTGGCAGTAGACACTCCGTGTTGAACGCGTTCCGTACGTCCAGCGTCACAAGGGGAAAGGGGAACCTTGGGGGCTTACCCTTCTTTCCGGCAAGGATCTCCCGGAAGATCCGGCACTTCCCCAAGCCCGCGACGTGGTCCGTCGCCGCGTCCTTTTTCCCCGCGCACAAATGACAGTTGGGGGTGGCCTCGCACGCCGCCGCCTTGTGGCCATCCTTGCCGCACTTCCGGCCAGCGTTGCTCCGGTCCGGGCCTTTACACTCTCTACGAGTGTGTCCGTAGTCCAGGCACCGGAAGCAACGCTGAACCTCCGTCCAGCGCCGGATGCGACAATTCACCCAGCCGATTTTGAGTTTGGCGGCGGCCAGGAGCTTAACGGCCGCTCCTTCGCCAAGCTCCACCACGGCTTTCCACAGCTCCTTCGCCAAGCTCCACTACGGCCTTCCGCAGCTCTCAGGGGTTCGTCGCGAGAACGGAGACGCGGATTTCCTCCGGCGACTCCCCTGTCTCTCGCGCGACCGCGTCCACGACCTTCCCTGAGGTCGTGACGTAATCAAGATCGAGGATTTCGACCGTCGCGCGGGGTTTAAGGCCCCGTACTGCCGCGGTGTCCCCCACTGCCGTCTGGAGAGCAGACTGAAACTTGGCGCTGTCTCCACAGCGCCCAAGCTCCAGAAGGACGGCCCCTTTCCGCGTCCTCCTTATTTGGCGGACCTCCGTGTCCGCTTCGTCCGGCCGAACCTGGCGACGTATCGCGCCCACAATGGACGGGTACGTCGCGCCCTCGGCCGGTTTTAGGAGGACAGCCGTCCGCCTAGTTTTAGGGCGGCGCCTTCTCCTCCTCTTCCTCTTTCGCCTTTCGTCGACGGCACGCTGCTCCTTTGACGGAGCAGAGTTCCTCGGTGCCGTCGACGTTGGCGCAGGTTTGGCAGATAACTGCTCCTTCGCGCCCCCTCGTGGCCTTGGAAGTGGAGGAGGGGGAACAGAAGGTCTATTATCTGCCCTCTTCCTTCTCCCCACAACCGTGGACCATTCTTCTTGGTCCACGGCCGGCTTCTTCTTTGCCCTGGCAGCCTCTTCCTCTGGGCTGGAAACCACGGCCCTGTCTCGTTTCCGATCAGGCCGTGTTCGAGGCGCCGGTGTGTTCCCGGATGGCGGCGCAGTGGGCGTGCCGAGGGCCTGCAGCATGTGGAGGACACGCTGTCTCTCCACTAGTCCATGGCCCAGTGCGTCCAACGCCTCCGCCAGCTTCTGCATTCCGTCCTTGATGTCCATGCTGACATTCCTCTGTTTGAGGGATGCCTGTCGCATGACATGAAGGACGGTTTTCATCGCCGCTATTCGCGAGCTCTCCGCTCGCTCGTGGGTCGCTAAAGTTCTGAACGCCCGGTCCCCGACACCGTGTTCGTTGGCATCGGCGCAATCAGAACTGGCCACATTTCCTGGCCCACAAAAGCCAGGATTCCGCAGCGGGGGTACCTGGCCTAGAACACTTTGTGTCACGGCGTCTCCCCCGCTGAGTTGGGGAGATACTGCGGCCACCTCCTGACGGACAGGGCTCCGGACCAGGCTCCGAGGCGGCACGAATGGATTGTCATCCGTGCTGCGTCGCCTCCGGCCGCCACCGTCCGACGATGTGGACGTCTGTCTCGTCCTCCGGACGGATCCGGAGACGTTCGTCCCTTCACTTGTACCATTTAATGCTACGCAGGCCAAGTGGTCAACCTGCGTAGCACTGCGGTCGTCAGATAACGACGTCCCGGAGCCCGCTTGCTCACCTCTGACGGACACCGGTACTGGGGATCCGATCCCCTGCACCGTAGATTTCTCCTCTGTATATGAACTCTCCATGATTGGTTTTTGATTCGGGGTTTCCTCCCCTAGTGTTTGGTCCGCTGGAGCTATTTTATTTCACTCCTACCCTCCCCGCACTCCGAAGAGTACGTGGCGAGCGTTCCCCTATCCGCCACGTGGGGACGCGGCGCGTCGGGGTATCACCTCCCCGCCTGACCTGGTCGCCCAGCCCAGGTGTGCGTATATATAAGCATATTACACATACAACTTTTATAGTTGGTAATTATTTAGAAAGCGGACGGCATCTCTGATTTCGATGATTTTTAAATATGTTATAAAGTTCGAAATTTGAAACAGCTTTTTCCTATGCATATAATCGGCGCTCGGCCTTAATTATTCAAATATTTTCGAGAAACTGTCGAAACTATTACATTGGATTCTGCAGGCAACCGTCCTTCGACATACCTCTATAAGATGTGGACTGAAAAATCAAATTTGAATTGTGCCTGACAGCAGCCGGCTTGCAAGTATCTTAGTTGCCGTGAGGCGAACAGCCACACAAGCTGAGATTCAAAATTAATCAAATTATTTAAATTTGATTTTTCAGCATACCTCTTATATTTGTCGAATGTTGGTTGCCCGCAGAAACAGTTAAACAAACTAAGGTCGAACGGCGGTTATATTATATAGGAAAAAGTTGTTCAAAATCTCGAACTTAATAAACTATCTAAAAATCATCGAAATCGAGGGTGCCGCTTGCTTTCTAAATAATAACCAAATATTTTACTCGAATAAAACTCAGTTTACATCAAATTAATTCACGACCAAATATCAAATGACGGGGCCTGGCGTCGCAGCATCACCCCCTGTCGTCCATGCGCCAATGTTTAGGCGAGCTGTCTCGAATTTCCTAACACTCGGCCAGCCTGCATTTTCGCTTGTCCTCAAGTGATGTCCTCCTCGTCTCAGCTAGCCTTTGCTTACGTCGTTTTCTGTAACACAAAAAATCAAAGACTGGCCTGAGTATCTAGCCGGTTTTTTTATATTGACCAAAAACTTTCCGTGTAGACCTTTCTCTTATTAACAAAAAGGTCCCTCTACAACAATACTCCCCTTTTCTAAGAAAGCCCACGATTATTTGGCCTTTCTCTCTTTTTCCATGACGACGTAGATAACGCCGTTCAGCTGTCGACGACTCAAAGCGATGCCTCGTCGCAAGACATTCGCGACATCCTTGGATCTCCGTTGACGTTGACGATTTTGTCTTTCTGTTGCTCAACTGCAACTCTGCGTGGCCTCTCGCTAAATCCATGCAATCACGTAATGGTGCACCACACCATTACCGTGATATCTCTTTCATCGTCATCCGATAGCGGCTAGACATCACTATCGGCCTGACGGCATAACATGGGACCACTCGATAGTGGCTGCACACCACTATCCCTTTAGTGGTCCCCCTTGGTATCATACAACGGTGACCACACATCACCATTGTCGTGATAGCCAAATCTTGTACCATTCGATAGCGGTTAGACATCACTATCCTGTGAATGGTACACACACTGTCATACAACGGTGGCTAGACATCACCATTGTCATGACGACCAAATCTTGTATCATTCGATAGTGGCTAGACATCACTATCCTTTGAATGATACACACACTGTCATACAACGGTGACCATACATCACCATTGTCATGACGATCAAATCTCGACCCATTCGATAGTGGCTAGACATCACTATCCCGTGAATGGTACGTCAATCTTCGTCACCCGATGGTGGCCAGTCTCCACCATCGTCTGGTGACTCGGACGTCGGTGTCTAAATCCCCTCAGCGGGCCTCGCTCTCCAGCTCTGCTACACTCAGCTCAGGGATCCCTCATTAACCGCATATTCCATGGGCGACGGCACCGACCACCTATGGCCACGAGCCCGTCCCCTTCTATCTCCTGAGAACTAACTAACATAAAACATTTTAGTTTCCCATAGTTTCCTATTCAATGGCCGCAACCCATGGTTTCAGCCGGTCGGCTGCAACCACCGTTTTGGCCTTTCTACCTCCCTGTCTTAGATCCTCGACCTCGTACCGGTCGTTACCAAGCACCCGATGGATCCGGAACGGCCCTTTGAATTTTGGGAAAAGCTTCCTACTTTCTCCCGTGGCGCGTTCGCTGGTGATCTCCACCATCTCGACGGGCTTGATCGACGGGCGCCTCTTCTGCTGCTTCTGATCTTTCGTGATATGCCTTGAGATTTTCTCTCGCAAATCGCCAAGGTCTAACCGGTGCATCTCCGTCTGCACTTCCTGCAGAAGCCGGGCATCTGCAACGGTCCTCGGGTTATACCCCATCAACGCCTCTGTAGGCGTCGCCGCAATGCCCTTATTGTATGTGGTATTTAGAGCACCCTGCACCTGTTTGACGTATTCGTCCCAACGGTCCGACTCCTTGCCGGCTGCAGTAGCGACTAACGACGCGACAATCGTTCTGTTATATCGCTCGCACTGCCCATTGGCGCGAGGCGTAGCAACTGCATTCAAAACATGACGGATCCCGTACGTGGTACAAAATATCTTGAATGCTCTTGCCGTAAAAGCGGTGCCTCTATCGCTAATAATCCGCGCTAGTACCTCAAACAGATGAACAATACTCAACAGTATCTTTACTGCGCGCTTCGATTTCGTGTCCTTCACGGGTTCAATAATAGTGAACTTCGTGAAGGCGTCCACAATGACCAGCAGGTACTTGTTCCTTTTGGCACTTGTCTCGAACGGGCCAACATGATCGACATGCAGCGTGTGAAAGGGCACCGGAGTCTTTTCAATAGGGTGGAGTTTTCCCTGTTTCTTTCCTGCCGTCTTTTTATAATAGGCGCAACTCAGACACGATCTAATATACTTCTTTACAAATTGCGTCATCTCCGCAAACCAATAATTCTCGCGGATCCGCCGCAAAGTCTTCTCTAATCCTAAGTGCCCCGCATCGTCGTGACACAAGCGACAAATTTGAAAACGCGCCGCGCGCGGTACAACCCACGCAACGCGTCCGTCATCCAACCGTCGGTAAATTTAACTCCCTTTAATAAGTAATTGGAGAAATACTGCTTGGTGTCAGTATTCCGTACATTCTCCGCGAGAATCCTACGGACCCGACACAACTGCTCGTCCTGTAATTGAGCCGACAAAATCCAATCCGCCTCAGTCACATCCACCGGGTAAACGTCTACGCTTGGCACAGGATTCCTACTCAGCGCGTCAACGTGCTGCATTCTCGTGCCCGCGCGATACTCGATGGCGAAATTGAAATCCTGCACTTCCAACCACCATCGTCCAATTCGCGGCACCAAATCATTTTGGTGAACGTCGTACGAAGCGCGTTACAATCCGTAAGGACCGTGAAACTCAACCCAAGCAAGTACACTCGGAAGTGTCGAAGAGCAAACACCACGGCCATCGTCTCCAATTCGTAAGAATGGTACTTGCTCTGGTCATGCGTCGTCTGCTTACTAAAATATCTGACTACTCGTCGCTCACCTTCCGCCGTATACTGAAATAGTATAGCACCTAAACCCAAAGAGCTGGCGTCAGTGTGTAACTCAGTCTTGAGCGCACCATTGAAAATCGCGAGGACGGGACGCGTTGTTAGCGCCTTTTTGATCGCCGCGACCGCACTCTCCTGCATCGCTCCCCAAGTCCACGTAACATTTTTCCTAGTCAATCTCGTCAATGGGGTCACCAAAGTCGCATAATCTTTAATAAATTTGCGGAAATATCCCGCCAAACCGAGGAATTGGCGCACTCCTCGAACGCAGGTTGGTTTTGGCATGGCCATCACGGCTTCCACCTTCCTGCTCCCTGGTTTTACACCATCTGCACTTATCTCTTGCCCGAGATAATCAATTGTCGTCATCAGGAACGAACATTTACTTACGTTGAGGGTCAAATGATGTTCCCGCAACTTATCAAGAACCAATTGTAGACGCTCTAGTCCTTCCGCAATAGTGGTCGACGGTATTATAATGTCATCAATGTATGAGAAGGCTACCAACGACCCCAGAACTGCATTGATCAGTCGTTGAAAAACAGCAGGGGCATTCGTGAGCCCGAACGGCATTCGCAGAAATTCGTAGTGCCCGTCCGGTGTAATAAAGGCCGTTTTCTCTACCGAATCCGCACTCATCGGTACCTGATAGTACCCGGACACCAGGTCCAACGCGGTGAAATATTTATTACCTCCGAGTCGGTCGATTTGATCTTCTATTAAAGGTAACGGATACCGATCCCTAACAGTTATCGCGTTCAAACGTCGATAATCCACACACAGCCGATAATCGCCCGTCTTCTTTTTCACCAATGTAATTGGACTCGCATATGGCGTCACGGATTCCCGGACGATATCGTTGTCCATCAACTCTTTGACCATCTTTCGCGCAATTTCGCGTTCGACCTCCGCCATGCGGTACGGATAGTAACAAACCGGAGCATCGGTTGTACAACGAATCTCCATTTCTATGGTGTTGGTTTTACCAAGCGTTCGCATTGACGTTGTGACTCGATCCGCGTACTGCCTAATTAATTCCTCGCATAATCGCTTTTCATTCTCGCCAATGTCTCCGAAAACGAGTTGATGCGTTCCGTCGGCTTCTGTCGTATAGACATCCACGATATCGCGCTGGATGCTCTCGATTCGCGGCAGTTCTCGTATCGCGACGCCGTCTCTATTCTTAATTAATACAACGTGCGGTTGATCCAAGAAATCTCGTCCGACTATCACCTCATATTGCATCTCTTGCGAGTCTACAACAATGGCTCGTACCGTCGCTGAGGCTTCCATTATTTTAATGACAATACTAGCGAATGAATCGCTAACAGCCCCCATTCCGGAGAAACCTCGCAATTCCAATTCGCTGTCTCTAACAATTTTAACATTCAACCGAATTGCCACCGGACGTTGAATCAACGTGGACGAACTTCCTGTGTCCACAAGACACGTGATCTTACGACCGTTAATCGTGGCCGGTAATAAATACATATTGCTTGTATACAAACTCACCTGAGTCGCATTCACGCGTTTGGCTCGGGAACAAAATCGATCCAGGTGTCCCTTTTTGTCGCAGGATTTACAGATGACCGCTGTTTTAGGGGACTTTACCGAAATGTGGCCAACCGTCCCGCAATTAAAGCAGACAATTGACGGCCGTTGGGTGACCTCCGCCGGCGTGGATGACGTCAGCTTCGCCGTCGACGTAGAAACCGTCGGCTCGGTCTTGTTGATAGGCCCACGCTGATATGCCGCCGGCCGTGGAATAATTTTCGGTGCTGTCGCTCGCGGCATCGACCCCATCTCGTTCATAGCTGCATACAGCTCGTCGATGTCGTTGTATTTTTTCGACCGAATAGTCCGGGCAATATTTTTGTCCGCTATCCCGCCAATAACCGCATCCTCCAGGCAGCTGTCTGGAATTCTCAGTTTCAATGCTCGCAACTTTGATAGTTTTTCGAAGCAGTAATCGCCCAATCGTTGTCCGGGGCTCGCCGTGTATGTTGCGGCTTCCAGCAGCAACCGAGCAAACGGCAATGGTTTCTTGAACCGCCGTTTCAGCACCGATTTCAGCGATCCCCAGGTATGGTCGTTGGCCATTTCTTCGTCGTACACACGACGTGCATGACCCTTCAGATTCCGCGCGACGACCAGTAAGATATTGTCGTCTGTCCATCGGTATCGGTGCGCAAGTCGGTCCACTTGTCGCACCCACTGCTCGACATCTGCGTTGTCTCGTGATGGATCGAATTTTGGAATCACAAATTCATCGTTTACGGGCCGATACGTCACGTTTCTTAGCTCTTGCTTGAGTCGCCTGACCGTGTCCCGCAAATTCTCCGAGTTGGAACCGCTCGACGAATGTCGCCGACGGCGAGTGCGATCTCGCGAACAGTTTCGCGAGCGATTCCGCGAGCCATCTCGCGAATGGTTTCGCGAGCGATTCCGCGAGCCATCTCGCGAATGGTTTCGCGAACGGTTCCGGGAGCAATTTTGCGAGCAATCCCGCGAGCGGCTACGCGCTCGATCGCGCGAGTAATCCCGAGAGCGGTATTGCGCTCGATCGCACGAGTGATCTCGAGAGCGGCCTTGCGAGCGATCTCGCGAATAACCACGCGAACGGTTTCGCGAACGGTCTCGCGAACGGTCTCGCGAATCACCTCGCACTTTTCCACTTCCGCGTACGCGGTCCTTCGATTGCTCACATTCGCGTGAACGTCCCCGTGAGCAATCACGCGAGCGTTGTCGCCTTCCTTTGGGTCGGCCCATTGTTCGCTATTACGCTCGGCACAACCACAAAAGGGTACACAATACTGAGACAACCTCGCTGCTGACACTGACGTGTTCAGGTGGCACTTGCACTCGCACAATCGCGTAAAAACGTCAAAATTTGCACGTGACACTCGCGATGAGTTAATTCGCAAGTTAACTCACAACGTGCGTGGTTTATCCCACTTGTGACTTATAAGACGATTAAATAAATGCAAGGCGTAAAACGCCGAATATTCTTTAACAATGAGATTTTATTCGTGGAGCTCTGTATACGACGATAGCTGGCCAAGAAGTGACTTTCCTGGCCTGGGAAAGTCTCTGCGTAGCTCCGTCAAATGAAGGCTCTTGAAGGGCCTTCGACGTTATTTATGACGGGGCCTGGCGTGCGCAGCATCACGCCCTGTCGTCCATGCGCCAATGTTTAGGCGAGCTGTCTCGAATTTCCTAACAGATCGATCGTTTGTCGGCAGCGGGGCCGTTGTGCAAAGGCAGTACGTACAATTGCCTACATTGGCATAGATTTTTTACCACAAGATAACAATTATCACTTATTGCCATTAATTATTAAGAGAATTTATATTTCATACTTACCAATATCTCAATACTGTTCACACTTTTAACACAATTTTTTTAGCACACACGACTACTGTCTTCGTAAAATTGGCCATACTGAAAATAAAATACTAACCCAGGGAATAATCGAACAAAACAAAATTATGACATATGAGTTACATCAATAACGTAATTAGTTTGTAATTGTTGCATAGAATTGTTACGTAATTTAGCTGTTACTTTGTTATGTAACATTTATGCAATTTGGTGAACGTAAATGTGCGTACTCTAAAAGTTTGGTAAATGTTACATAACTTTAACGACATAATTGAAACGTTATAATAAACACGTAACATTTACGAATTTTGATGAATATAAATGTGTATACTCTAAAAGTTTTATACATGCTCCATAACTCTACTAATATAATTAAAACGTTATGTTAAATACGTACCAATTATGCATTTCGGTGAATGTAAACGTGAATACTCTAAAAATTTCATAAATGTTATGTAACTTTAACGACATAAGTGTAACGTTATGGTAAATATGTAACCTTAACATTACTTTTTTTTAAGATCTTTAAAAAAGGCATGATCGTCATATTTATCGCTTTTAAGTTATAAACAAATATATTCATTTTTCTTGTTTCTGCGCAATTCTCTACAAGATTTTAACAAAAATGTATACATTGATATCAATAAAATAATATTAAGGTTACATATTTAACATAACGTTACACTTATGTCGTTAAAGTTACATAACATTTATGAAGTTTTTAGAGTATTCACGTTTACATTCACAAAAATTCATAACTGCTACGTATTTAACGTAACGTTTTAATTACGTTAGTAGAGTTACGAATAGTGATGCGCACGAGACGAGATAAATTTCGATCTCGAGATCGAGATTCAGTATATCGAGATTTGGGCGAGATCGAGATTATTTCAAATTCTTGTCGAGATCTCGACAAGATGTTTTATTATATTGCCGATCCCCAACACATATGACGCCGTGACTGCTGTGCTATCAAACGATGCCAGATACAACTTTGTTAATATTATAAGTCGCTTCTACTTAGAGTGCTAGTTCCGACCGGCAGTCGGCGGGCACTCTGATCCTTTGTTTTTGAACCAGGCGCGATACTATGCGCAACAAAGATCGTACACGTGCAGCGTTTATTGAATTTAATCGGGTAAACGGTGCCGGTTTTCGCAGTTTTCGAACACCTCGAGAGAAGAGGTCACAGAGCCAAGCAGTTCGATTAGTTCGCATAACTTATTACATTATGTTTTTTGTATTTCTTAGTTCAAACATATACAGGGTGTTTCATGTAGCATAGGAGAGTTACAAGACATCCAGTAGAATTATCAATAACTTCAGAAGACGCGCAAATAATTGGCAATAAATTTTATAACTAATTTTTTGTCGAGAGTAAAGACTAAGACTTTTGCATCTTTTAAGAAAGGTTAGGTAGGAACATCATACAGTATACATACTTTTCTGCAAAAACTTTAACAGATGGCATATTTTGAACTGTATTGCCAATCTTGTCAAGATCTCATCGAAATCTCGTCGAGATCGAGATCGAGATCGAGATCATATTCGATATTCTCGAAAATTCGAGATCGATATGCATGTTTCGAGATTCTTCGAGATCAAGATCGAGATCGTTGAAATCTCGTCTCGTCTCGTGCGCATTACTACATAGTTACGAAGCATTTACGAAACGTGTAGAGTACACATTTGCATTCATCAAAATTCCTAAATGTTACATGTTCCTTATAACGTTTCAATTACATTGTTAAAGTTACGTAACATTTACGAAACTTTTAGAGTATGCACATTTACGTTCACCCAATTGCGTAACTGTTACATAACAAAGTAACAACAAAATTACGTAACAATTCTATGAAACAATTATAGACCCATTACGTTAGTGACATAATTGATACGTTATAGTTTCATTCTCATGATCTGTAATATATACATATAGAACGTTATGTAATTGTTACGGAAATGAGCCCTCCATGTTTACTGGGAAAATTTAATTCCTACACACTATAACTAAAATGTTAATATACATATTTTTATGAGAAAAATGAAATAATTTTTAGAAAAAAAATATAACCGACTTCGAAAAAATATTGACAACTCCACTAAAAAGTATGAAATAATTTCTAGTTGATTGATACGAATACTCACGAGTTCTAGATATAATTGCTTAAAAGTATGAAATAGTTTCTATTTTCTTTATATTAAATTATGTTAAATAACCTTCTCGTCTTCTGAGCTTCCTCGATGTTTCGGCTCCCGTAACGTTTCGGACAATCTGTTATTCGGCGAGAAGTACTGGAAACAGGATCATTTTTCTCGTCGTGGTTTCGGACAGTCTGCAGACAGATGCCCAGAAAGGTTTAGCATCGAAATGTTTTTAAATTTGCCTCGGTGCTTTCGTTCTTCTCGACAGCATATTTGTATTGTGCATTTTTCGAATCGTCATAAGGTTTATACTATCCTTATCAGGCTTGATTCTAACATCTTCTTGCAGCAAAATGTCATCGAACGCTTACAGAATCTCGGACGTTGTTTGGAATCGTTGCATACGAGCTTGGTCACGTAGGCGCATGTTGAGTATACCATAAATGACGTAATCAAGCAATTCTTCGTCATCAATTGGCACTCGATTCGCGAAAATTGTTTTATCATGAAAATATGCAGAAAAAGATTCTCCATGCTCTTTTCTTCGAAATCTCTTCTTAAATTTAGATTATCTTCTTAAACGAAGTTCAATTCAAATATTTTGTATTTTTTTCGTAAAGATCATTCAAAAACAAACATTTTGAAAAAAAAACCGTCTTATTTGATCAATTTTTTGAACAGTTACAGCTATTTAAAAGAAGAACGCCGATTTTTTGTAGAATTCCTATCTTTTCTTTGGCTGAGTAAAAAAATTTGAAAAAAATCACAAAAAAGTATTTAGTAGGGTAAAGTATTTATTTAGTAGGATTGGGCTTGGATTGTCCCTTATACATATTGTATTTCTTATTATGGTATAATGTTATCGTGTAATTAATTATAATATACGATTACGGTATTGTTTCCACATAAATAGCACTCACAATAAATCTACTTATACAGAATTATTAATATAAACTTTCTTCTATTTCAGAAATACATTGAATACTTCTCTTGTTGAACACTCCTGACTCACACGTTCGCAATGATTGAGGGGATGCGTGACTAGGGACTACACTGACCCGAATATGATTCAGTGGACAGTGAACATGTTATTATTGTACAAATAATTAGTCTTAAAATTAAAACAAAATTTAATCAACTTCAAAATGAAATAATTTTTCAAATTTTCTTGTGATAAAATTTTATCCAATGAGTACAAATCTAATATAATACTTCAATTACATTATGAATGTAATTATTTTAGTTAATTACTTTTTTAAGTCGGTGTCAAATAACTTCAGTCGATAAATTTAAACCTTACTATACATAAGGTAGTTAGGGTAGCTACTTCCAAATTTATTGGATAAAATGTTGCCATTAGAGAATTTAAAAAGTTATTTCGCCCTTTGTAGTTCTTTATTTGAAGTCGGTTAAAATTAAATACAACTTAATATTTCTATTTCTAGAGTTCATTACTCCATTTCATTATGTCATATAAAATTAGTCATCGAACTGCAGAAAATGAACTTGATTTTCAAATTTCCTCTACATCATCTACAAAGACGATATTACTACCATATTATGTCTCCTTTAAAGCCATACACTTTTCATCGGCAACACTTATTCTGATTCTAAAAAAATATTAATATGATGATCTCTTTCTAGTGACCCACCATCTGCATGAAAGTATTATCGATGAATTGACGATGTTTTTGTATTGAAAGTGAGTCCAAACCAGATATGATTTAAACTATTTTTAATCGTTATTCAAACCACTTTCGGAAACATTTAAATATATATAATTTAAAGGACTATGAATGCGATCATCCTTGAACTTATTTTCATTTCAAGAATCTTTGGAATCCATCGATAATAAATCCGCGTACAAGCGGAGTAATCTGTATGAAGACTATCTTGTTTTTGCAAATTTGAGAGCACAATGTAAATCCATAATGAAGTCCTGCTGGTCAACTTACGTACAAGCAACTGAATCTGCAATCTCAAGTAATCCGAGATCGTTCTGGAAATTTGTGAACAGCAAGAAAGCTGGTCATGTTTTACCGAATAAAATGGTTTTTAATAATACCGAGTTAGATAACCCCCTTGATATTGCTGATTCCTTTGCAGCTTATTTTGAATCAGTTTTCTCGCGAGTCGCGGCTGGACAATGCAACTTTCAGTCCAGCGTAAACATCAACATCGATAATCTGTCAATTAGTATTAGAGAAGTTTTTAACAAACTTAACACTTTAGACACTACTAAAGGACCAGGCAATGATTCTATCCCTCCAATATTTTTTAAGTCCTGTAAATTTATAATGGCGAGAATATTATGGCTTATTTATAATTCCCCTCTTAATGAAGAGCATTTCCCACATAGTTGGAAATCCGGTATGGTTACTCCTATTTTGAAATCTGGCGACAGACATAATATTGTAAATTATAGGCCTATCTGCGTTTTTAATGTCATGTCGAATATTTTCGAGAGTATCGTTGTAGACAAAATCTCGATACTGTTGAGAAATGTTATCATTGATGAGCAACATGGATTTGTCCATGGGCGCTCTACTGTGACCAATCTGGTGTTATATCAAAATTATGTGTCACAAAGGATAGACCATGGCCACCAAGTTGATACGACATATACAGACTTTCGCAAAGCTTTTGACACCATCAATCATGATATCCTTATTAAAAAATTAAGCCTCTTAGGTTTCAGGGGCAACATCATTGATTGGATATCGAACTATCTCTGTGACAGGTCACTCTTTGTGAAGTATAATGGATTCTTATCCAGAGCGGTATGTGTTACCTCGGGAGTTCCGCAAGGATCGCGTCTAGGTCCGCTTTTATTTATTCTTTTTATAAATGACATCTCTGCGGTCTTTCAGGACTGCAATTTTCTACTATATGCTGACGACTTAAAGATTTTTAGAAGGGTCGATTCAATCCTAGATGCCATCGCTTTACATAGTGACCTGGACAGACTTAGTGAATGGAGTAAGGATAACATGTTGTTGTTTAACATTTCGAAATGTCACATCGTTCATTTTGGTCGGAAGATAAACCCAATTAAATTTCCCTATTCGATCGACAATACTGTGCTGGAGGCTCGAGAGGAAGTACGTGATCTTGGTGTCACCTTTACCTCGAACCTCTCTTTTGTTGCGCATGTCCATAGCACAAAAAAAGCTGCTCTTAAAGCTCTGGGCTTCATTTTCCGCCAATCCGTGAATTTCAAACAACCACAGACATTTAAAATTCTTTATTCCTCATTAGTTCTACCTCATCTGGAATATGCATCTCAAATCTGGAATCCACTACAAGTTTACCTTATAAAAATGATTTAAAGCGTCCAGCATAAATTCTTGAGGCACGTTTCTTACAAGGTAGGGACACCCATGGATATCGCAAACCATGAATATGATAATATACTTCGCACTATGCGAATGCAAACGCTTAAGCAGCGCCGAACTGTTGCTGACATAATACTACTTTTTAAAATAATCAATAGTCAAATCGTATGTCCCAGGATACTAGAACTTTTGAATTTCAATATTCCAAGCAGACATCTTCGTAGCAATGATATTTTCCACATTAACCCTTTTTTTTTTTTTTTTTTTTTTTTTTACGTGAGGAAATGCGTTTACGCACGCCCCCTCATAAGGAGGGGGTAGTGTGGGACGCGCCCCTTGATTTGATATCAAGGGGAATACCCACTAAAACCTCACGGTGGCCGGCCACGGCGCATTGGGGAGGGGCACCGGGATCTCTTACGAACGCTACCGGTGCCCCCCGCGCCACTCCCCCCCCCCCCCAACGAAGGGAGGAGTGCCATCTCCAGTGGGGAGTGAATACCTCCCCACCTGACCGCACGTGCCACAGCCCGCGGTCTCGCCTGTCCCTTTTAGTCGCCTCTTACGACAACCAGGGATTACTGTGGGCGTATTCTGTTCCCCGACCCACAGGGAAATTCCACATTAACCCATACCGTACCTCAGTAGCGAAACAAAATTGTGTCACAAGAATGTGTGCGATGGCTAACAGCCTTAGTATATCGATCGATCTCTTTCATGGCTCACCTTTAGTTTTTAAAAGATCAGTAGTCGCAATTTTACAGATACGAAATCAAGGTTGAACACTTTTACATCATAGTGACACCGTATTCGTCTCCATTTTTTGTTTTTGTTTTTTCTTGCGGTCATGTTATCACATTGTACTTGATATCAAGGGCGTGTAGCCCGTAAATAAAGTTTTTTTTTTTGGGGGGGGGGGGGCGGGTGGAAAAACCTTCATAGGCACCGAGCGCCGGTGGACGATGCCGGCATCCGGTAGTGTGAGATTCCTACTCACTAAAAAACCACCCACTTCCCACGTTAGCCCCCCCGGACCAGACCTGCTTTCGCATAACAACAGTCCGGGGGCGTGGCAAGTAGGCCCAGCTAGGGCCTCCGCCGGTCGGATAGAACCGAAGCTAGGGGGAGCCCGGAGTATCATCCAGGCATCCCTCCTCTCTCTTGCGACGCAGTACACGCTCCACGTAGTGCGCGACCGCTTCCCATTCGGTCGGCCCCCG